>NW_017307857.1:152127-158668 GCF_000935625.1 Nanorana parkeri
CCCCCTTTGTAGAGCAGTGTCTCTTTAAACCCCACTGAGTTGCAGGCAATGTAAACAATTACAGAGTCCAGGATGGTACTTGCGGTTTGTTGGGGTATTCAGAGCCCTCCAGGAGTACAGGGCGAAGGATCACTGCTGTGCTGGAAGAAGTCCGGATTACAATGCTGCTGGAGTGAAAGGTTCATGTGCTTCAGCAGAGGTATGAGCCCTAAGAAATTGCTCAACGTTCTACCTCGCTAGAACATTGAGCAAGTGTGCCTTCCAGGCTTTTATGAGTAGGCAGGTGTGTTGGGGCGGAGCAGTCAGCAGAGGCCCTCCCGAACGTCTCCTAGCAACGGGATGCTTCCGAAGGGCCAGGCTGCTACGCCCTCACTCCTATGTGTGACGAGTTCGAGGGAGACGTCTGGAGGGAGGAGCCGAGTAAGCAAGCCTGCCGGCCCGTCTCCTAGCAACGAGACGGCGCCGCGGTTCGTGACATTAAGTTGGTACAATTGTTAAGTGGTATACTAGGGGGGTTAATGTTTGAGGGTGTAAGAGAATTTAATTATTGAAGTTGCTTTTTGTGGATTTTTGGTTCTCCACATTAGGGTATAAGATGGGGAGTAGAGGGTCCATAAAGGTTTACACAATGTTTGAGCATATAAGAGGAAATTGTTAATAGAATGATAAGAAGTCAAGGTGGATTCAGGGTTTGCTAGGGATGTTTTTTTTGCACTAGAGAGAATTTAAATATGTGGGGAATGTCCCAATGGATGTGAGAAATATAGTTTTGGGATGAATATTTGTGTGATTTCAATAATAATGGTGATATTGACAATAATAATAATAATAATACTATTAATAATAATAACTGATGTTTGAAATGGGGGTGGGGATTAAAAACTGAGTAGTGCACTGAAGAACACATAGAAAGACACAATAAGGGGAAGTATTAGCGGCATTAGTAAGGAGGGGGGTAGTGTGAGGGTTTACTGATTTTTTGTTGTTCGTTTTTTTTGGGCATCTTTCTCTCTCTTTCTCCCGATCTCTTCCATTCTTCTTCTCTCTCTCTCTCTCTCTCTTCCTTTATCTTCTTCTTTTTTACCCTCTTTTGTCTTTTTCTGTTTTTTTTTAATATACTAATGGGTAGCTTTCTCTCCTGGGTTGGTCTTTGGAAAGGCCATCACATATCCCCTCTATAGGCAATGAGCCCCAGCAGGCATCCTCCTAGGGGGGACGCTGAGGTACAAGGGTCGGGAATTTTTTCCGATAAGCCTAAAGGGGATAACTGTTTGTTTGGAATAATTTTTTTTGTTGCTTTGTTTTTTTATGTGGATTGTTTTTTTTGTTTGTTTTTTTTCCTTTGTATTGTTTTGTTGGTTCCTTTTTCCTTTTCTCCCTTCTTTCTTAGCTTATTTTTTGAGTCCGCAGGGGTGGTCCACCCTACATTCCTCTATGATCCAACATCTGGAAACCTGCTCATCTTGGGGAGTGGTGAGTTATACATGTGCTGCCTTATTTCATGCTTTGACCTTAAACTGGGGTCATGATGACTACACATAGACCGTTGATATTTGCTTCTCACAATGTTAGGGGTCTGAACTCTCCAGCAAAGAGAAAAATGGCATTTCAATATTACCACTCTCAGCGAGTGGGCCTTCTCTTCCTTCAGGAAACTCACTTCCCGATTTCTTATCAACCTGCCTTTCTTAACAAATACTATCCTCAGTTTTTTCTGGGCATAGGACTCAGTAGTTTGGATAGGACTCATACTGGAGTATATAGATCTAGACGCCCCCAGAAAGCTGGTACGCGCCTTGCAAAACTATTGTACTCTCATAGACATATGGAGGGAAATGAACCCTGCGGTGAAAGACTACACGCACTTTTCCTCAGCACATCATAGTTATGCTAGGATAGATCACTTCTTTGTCTCCGCTTCTCTTGTGCCTCTTGATGCTTCCTCCACCATTAGGGAGACGGCATGGTCAGACCACTCTTTGGTGTTGATGGCACTCACTACACTATCATTAGCTGCGAAACCATTTTGCTGGCACTTGAACGAATCTCCATTGGGGCATGCGGTACTACAAGGTGAGGTCCAATCACACTTGGAATCCTATTTTGCTATTAATGCCACTCCTGATATGTCCCCTACTATTGTATGGGCGGCCCGTAAGGCGACAATTCGAGGCCGATTAATTGAATTGGCTACCAGAATAAAGGAGAGTGCAACCAGACGCATAAATGAACTGGACATGGAACTTCAACATTTATCTCGGGCTCATAAGCAGACTCTGTCATTAGATCTATTGAAATCCCTGGATAAAACTAGATTAGAATTGAACTTGTTACTAACTACTAAAGTGGAAAAAAGTCTTCAATGGTTAGATAACAAATATTATGTCCATAAAGACAAAATTGGTACCCTTTTAGCTAAACCCAACAAGGACCTGGGGGAAATTTCCAACTATAGACCGATCTCCTTGATAAACAATGATTTAAAACTCCTTACTAAAATTCTTGCTAATCAATTGAGCTCCTTCCTACCCTCCTATATTCATAAGTATCAAGTGGGCTTCATTAGGGGTAGGCAAGGCCCCGATAAAATTAGAAGGGCCATTGATATTATCACTTTGTTGCAGTCAGGGTGGGATGGAGGGCAATCACAATCTGGGCTTCTGTTGTCCATTGACTTACAAAAGGCCTTTGATTCAGTGTTTTGGCAATATCTTTTCCAGCTGCTTGAGAGATGGGGTTTTGGCCCCCTCTTTCTGAGCACGATGCGGGCCTTATACACCACCCCGTCAGCACAAATTAGGCTACAGGGCCACATCTCTGATTCCATAGCTATCTCGAAAGGCACACACCAAGGTTGTCCACTTTCCCCACTGCTTCTTGCATTAGCGATAGAGCCCCTAGCGATTGCGATCCGTGCTAATGTTAATATTAAGGGAGTGGGCTGTGGTAGGCAGGAGCATAAGTGTGCTTTATTTGCGGATGACTTGCTCCTGTTTGTCACTTCACCCTTGACCACACTTCCTAATGTCCTGTCGCTGTTGACTCAATTTGCTGGGGTATCTGGATTGCGGGTCAATGAATCCAAATCATTGGCTCTTAATATCAATAGGCCCCAGGAATTGTGGTCTCGGTTGTCGGAACATTTTGATTTTACCTGGTTCACGGAGGCTTTGCAATATCTAGTGATTAAACTTACACCTGTTTTTTTTACAACTATGTAAGAAAAATTATATACCCCTGTTTCACCAACTCCGGGAGGATATGTCTCGATGGGACTCCTGTAATTTGTCATGGCTGGGTCGCATTCATGCACTCAAAATGACGTTGCTCCCCAAGATCCTATATTACTTTCGGGCCCTACCTATAGCTATATATAAGCTAGACCTTTTGAAATTCCAATCCTTAATTATTAAATTTGTTTGGCATGGAAAACATCCTAGACTCTTGAAAACTGTACTGCATCGTTCCAAACGGACAGGGGGTTTGGGTGTTCCCAATCTCTTGCAATACTATAAGGCAGCGCAGGTGGCTCAGCTCTCCTCTGTGTAAATACAGGGATACACACCAGATTGGATCCTAATGGAATCTCTCTATGCCTCGGGTACACCAATCGATGGCTTGAAGTGGATGTGCCTGAGGCAGAGGTCGGTCATTCTGGCCCCGACCTTGTCTTGTTCTATGACGGTATGGGACTCATTCCGAAGGGGAGGTGGGTTGGTGTCGCCTCATACTTCTCTGGCTCCTGTCTTCCATAATCCTAATTTCCCCCCCGGGGGATCTCCTGGAGTGTTCCATTGGTGGCAAGACAAAGGCCTGTACCGCATAGCGCAATTCTTTAAAGGTCGTAAGCCACTTACTTTGACCTACTGTCAGGAGGTTTTGCACATGTCACCTTCTGAATACTTTCACTTTAGACAATTGTTACACTTTTTAGGTTCTTTGAAAACACCTAACGTGATGTCTCCCTTTAAAACAACCTACGAACATTGGTTTCTTGGAGCTGGGGGCCAGAGTGGGGGTGTCTCGCTGCTCTATTCCTTCTTGGTAGACTCTGAAAGTAAATTACCCTATATGTTAGCTTGGGAACAGGACATGGAAATGGTTATTCCACTGGATGTCTGGCATCGATGTTGTTCCCGTGCGTCATCTGGTTTACTCAATATTTCACTAATAGAAGCTAATTATAAGGTGTTATCTAGGTCAGTGGTTCTCAACCTGTATAGTATATGGTTCCTGCCAGACTAGTGAGAATATACCCAGAGGTTTCTCCTCATTGTTTTCGGGGATGTGCTCACCCAGGCATGATGTATCACATATGGTGGGAATGCCCTAGATTGAGACCCTTTTGGAACCGGCTTTATGCTCTAATATTTAGGGTTACTGGGGTGAGGATCCCACGAGATCCCCAATATGTGTTGCTGAATTGCCCGATTCAAGGACTGTCTAAATCTTTGGATAAATTAATTACTTTCTTTTTGTTGGCAGCCAAAATAACCATAGCTAGGGTTTGGAAATTGACAACAATTCATTTCCACTTGGTCAAACAAAAAATGTCATGGATCATGGTCCATGAGAAACTTCACAGCATCCTCCAAGATACTGAAACATTCTTTAAAATGACCTGGACCCCCTGGATGTTATATACAGGGGTGCTGAAAACCGGGTAACTTCCATTGTACAATTGTTCTGTTCTTTTTTTTTGGGTTCTATGTTTAATGTTTAAGTAGATGTTGGGCTATCATGTCAGGGATGGATCTACTCTTTTTGGACTCTTAAGCTGTTCTGTTTCTTTTAGTATCTTTTTTCTTTTCTTCTTCTTTTTGTCTGTTTTTTCTTTGTTTAGGCTCACACACGTGAGCTGTTTAGTACATAGATGTTGGACGGAAAGTCTTCTATGTATATAGATATGGAGTAGGTCATACCAAATGTTTGCTTCAGACACAGGTGGATCCCTATGCCTGATATTCCTCTCAGATTGTTTTGTTTTTGTTGATGGGGGATAATTTAGCAAGAGTAGGTGGATAGATATGTTCTGTTTCACAGATTTTATGCATTGTGTGTATGGTTTCTAGTGATCCCCTCTTACTACCTGACTATGCTAATGTGGAAGACTCTGAGAAGCAGCTGTATGCTATACTGTTTGTGCATCATGTGCTATCTTATTGTTTTATTCTATCTTAAAAATTGAATAAAGTTAAAAACCCACAACATTCACTGCTACATGCCATCCTAACATAATCCCTGAAGCCCAATAAATATCAAACAGTGCCAATATTGTATCATCTAACTATAAACTGTGCTAATACAAATAAAGACATACATATGCTATGTCAATATATAATGCTAATACACTAATGTATTTTGCCACACGTATATGGCCATCAAGTTTAAGGGCCCATCCACACTATGGGTTATGTTAACTTACATTAATGCAGTGCATTATGGTGCACTGCATTAGGTAGCCCATTCATTTTGATTGACTGGCAGTGCACCTGAATGCGTGAAAAAACAGGCACGGCTCTCCCTTTTTCACCTTGGGCACCACAATGCAAGGCATTTGCATTGTGGCGTGCTGCAGTTCAGGTATGTTACCTCCTACAGTAATAGCGCATTGGAGTGTGTTTTTGCATTCACATCTGTTGTGGTTAAGTGTGGCAAAATGTGAGTTTTTATAGTGTGGTACAGCAAAGTGAATATGTGAATGATCCCTACAGGGAAGAGGGTCACAGCAGTATGTTCCAATGCAATGCATTTTAACAGTAAATTACAGATTGGAACACATTAGTTGAAACATAAATACATTTTTAAATAGCCACTTTGTTATTAAAATCTATAATCTTAAAATGTATCTATATCCAAAACTTTTTGTTTTTGTTTTGGATAGAATGGGGAAAGTTTAGAACCCCTGCCCAGGTATTCCACTATTCAGGGCTCTGTTACAAAGATTTGCCCACACTTTCTGTTCTGGGGACAATGTTTTACCAGACAGGAAGTATAAGGACAACAGGGAAACAGACAATTAAAAGCAGACAGGTTCTAGCATTCCCTACTCAACCTATAAAAACCATATTCATTTCTGTCTGTGCTGCTGTTAGAGATATTTCACCTCACAAGGACAAACCTTTTACCAGACAGAAAGTGGAAGAATCTTTCTAACTGAGCCTCAGGATGTAATATGTAAAAGGATTCTAATCTATACCAGCAGTATTCAAAACTAAAAATGATTTACATTTTAATATGTCAATTTATCAAGGCAGTTTCACTTCATCATACAGCAAACAGGAATACCAGGCCTCCAATAGAATGAGTATAGAATGTATACACTTTTACAGAGACTGACATCATATATCAGCACCCAGATTCCACACTTGCCATAAGTGTGTTAGCGTATTGTGAAGAAAACACACACACAGCATGCAGCCCTACCTTGCCCCATGCCAAGCTTTTTAAACAAAATACAGCTGCTAATCACTGCTTAAGAGGCAGAACTCCCATGGTACATGTAACACTCGCAATTTGTTGCTTTTAGAGCACAGACAGC
>NW_017307857.1:158708-181290 GCF_000935625.1 Nanorana parkeri
AAAAGACAATCTTTAACAAAAAAAAGCTATCACACTTAGGGCTGGATTTACATATGATGCTATTTTCACACTGCCAGGTCTAATAACTACACAAACCTACACTGACGCGAATGCACCCTTTATTATTATTAAGTCCAATAAAATTATTATATTTAAAGCTGAACACCAGAGAAACAGCTAAACACACAGGTGAAATACATTTATGAGCGTTTTCAAAGGATTTGCATTTCTGTCTATCCAGACCTGCACAAATTTTTTTCGCAGCACAATTCAGTTTAGCAGAGTATAAGACCTGATTTTTCTCTCCTGCAGTTGAGCTACACTGACAGGTCTTGTCCCCAGCTGGTGACTGGACTATTGGAGAAAGATCAGATTTGTGAGGCTTATCTTTTGACATTCTGCTGCCACTTCCTATCAGCATTACCCTTGCACAACAGCACGTCTGATTGGCTTCTTGTGCTGCTTTTCTCTTCTCTAATCTGAATGCTGTTGTACAGGGAACTTCAGGAAGTTGAGACCAGATCAAATTCAGGTAGGTTCTTTTAAGTGTTGGATAGTGTGAGGAAGGGTTAGAACCTCTCTTATGAGCATATTGCTTTCTCTGTGCTCGGTTTTTATTGTTGTCTGTGTCCCCTTGCAAAAATGACCCCTCACTTCCCATTTCAAGTGGGTCAGACAAAACAGAAGCCAAAGGAAATTCTTCCACACAGAAAGATACAGGAGGCATTCAAACAAATGTTTTATACAAGTAGGGAAAGATTAGGACGTCTATTAGCTTTTTAATGAGGTATGTATCTCAAGAGGAGAGATTTGTCCTCACTCCTTGTCCATGTCCAAAATACATGTCAGGGATAACAGAAAGAGAATGGAAATCTCCGAAATCTCTGCTGGGGAGCAGACAGCATTTATAACTTGAAAGGTTCTAAAACCGTCCCCACTTTCTCCAAGACTTAAAACACTTTGGTTTGGAGTAGGACTTTATATATTAGGCATATGGCATAATAAATACATTCTAAAAACATAATCACATAAGGAATTAACATTCATAACAATCAGTTTATGTTCTTCTGTAAAAAGGTGGAGTTGAAAAGAATATGTTTTGACATACTGATAAAAGGTATAACCAGAGAAAGCTACCAAATTTCTGAGCCCTATGATAAAGAAAGATTACAGAAAGGCAACAGTTTTATGAGTTTATTCGGCAACCTTCTCTCCCAGGATTCCTGGTACAATATATTATTGAGGTGGTACTATAACCCTAAACTCCTCTGAAAGCAGTATCATTTGGTCACCCTACACTGGTGGAAAGTCAGACAGGCATACTATGCCGCAATTTATAGTGCTGTTTCATAATTGGACAATAATGTCTCATTCTCTTCAGGCTGATAAGCAGAATTGCTGAAAACCTGAGGCCATACTAAACAGCCTGTTTCCTTACCATATGTCACTAGGGTTTAATACTTGGTGATGGAAACATCAAAATACTCTCTGTATAAGACTGGCTCAGAGACTATCACTGCCATTAGAGAAATATATGATCTCACAATATCAAGATAAGGATGATGCATATACACAGCTAAGATTCCGTCCGCTGTAGCAACAACAAACTAATGAATGTAGAAAACATCTTTAACTCTTGTGCCTTTAAATATGGCCTTTGGGCAAGTACACAGTGCTTGAATCCAAGCTATATAATTCCTAAAAAAACACTATTTATGCAGGATGTAGAGGTGGGCCGATTTCTAAACATGTTGCGCGACAATTTCATGGACCAGATGGTGGAGACTCCTACCAGAAAAAATGCCATCTAAAAAGAAGGAGTTGAATGCCTTTTGATGTCCAATGACAGCAACATTGAAGGGATATTTCTGGTTTTAGTAATTTCTATAAGAATTCTACAAATCTTACAAGGATGAAGAAATAAAAAAAAAAAAAACTAAACAGAAAACTACTTGTCCAAGGACTAAAGCGGGGGCCCAGTCTACTTATCACTCATGACAATCTACTTTTGCCCATACTGGATTATTATACCTTGCTTACTCTCTTACATATTATTCTTTGTTTCAATGAATACATATTTTGTAATTGTTAAAAACAGAATCTTAAGACAATAAAGAGACCATTTGTTGCCACATCATTGTTTCTGATACAGGACTTTGTAATTAGACAGATACTCTGAAAACCTCTCAGTTCCCTCTGCCTAAATGAGTTTATAAAATCCCATGAGTTCTCTTCTAAGGGATCTCTTTATGAACATTTTGTTTTAGGAAATTCACTCAATAAATCCTTTATTAATAAATGTTATTGATAAATAAAATTTAACTGCATTTGTTTTGCATTACACAGTGAACCTATTTACATAATACATTGTACAATGTGCACAAAAAACTGTGCAGCAACTTCCTCAGTGCTGAAATTGTTTTTTTTCAAGGTGCTGCGAGTTTATCGCTCACTGTTTCACATGCATGGTAAACTGGTCAGGGGTCGAAGGGTTCCAAACAAGCACCAACTTGCCCTCCATAGGGGGCAGGTAGGTGGCACATAAGCCACCCCCCTGCTGGCCCCTCCTCCGCAGCCATGGGCTTCTAAAGAGCCCAGTGCCTGCCAACATCAGGCACCAGTGCTTTAAAAGGAGAACCCCACATTTTTAGGGTGAAGCCTTCTTACAGTATCTCTCCAACCCAATGCTGAAGGGAATGTGGTTTGCTTTTGTTGTGAATGTTATGGTGAATCTTGGGTGAATTTCCACTAATTTTGCTTGACAGACTGGTTGAATGTTCAAAGAAGTTTGGGTATATATCATGCGAATTGACCACCGAATCATAGATAAATATACCATCTAGTCTGACATAACAATGCATTTACTTATTTAAAGTGGAACTTAGGTCTGCAAATATTCATCTCCGTGCCAACAATATGACGTCCGTGAGCTCCTTTGCTGGCTCCAGCATCTTCACTTCACTGGGTTCGGCATCTTCATGCATCTTGATTAGCTGACCCAGGATCATATAATTCCCGTGCATGCAAGTTATTTAAGCTTGGTACCCTGGTATGCTGAGAATGTAAACTGAGCTGCACATGCACAGTGTATATTCTAAACAAATCAACCCAGCAGATAAGGTGGTTTTATTGCAGAAGAGACATGGTATGCAATAAAAAGCCTACCTGCTCGCAATTATATTTTTTCCATGAGACATGTGAAGGCTCAAAAAAAATAGTTTTGTTTCAGATTGATTCCATTTTTTTTCGGATTTGGATCCAAAATTAAATTCTTGTCGGTATTTGCATCGATTCAAATTTGTTGTTTTCGGTTTGGATCGACCCAAATTTTTAATTTTTGGCTCGGGTCAATTTGAATCTATTTGGATGGAGTTTGTTATGTTGTTAAATGTGAAAATGAAAGAAAAAAAAACAGCGTGGTGGTCCCTGGCAGGAGGCTTTAGAGGGAACCCCATGCCAAAAAAAGCATGCGCCCCCCCAAAATCTATTACCATCCCAGCAGCAGCCTGACAGAGCAGGAAAGGGGGGACGATTGTGCGTTCCCCTTCCTGCACCATATCAGGTCACTTGCCCTCAACATGGGACAGGGTCCCCATGTTGATGAGGACAAGAGCCTCTTTCACACAGCCTTGGCCTGATGATTGTGGGGGCCTGCGGGCAGGGGGGCTTATCTGAATCTGGGTGCCCCCTTTTATAAAGGGGGCACCCAGATGCCCCCCCCTCCGTTGTGAATGAGTAAGGAGTAGTTGTTACCCCTACTCATTTACCAAATGAACAGTTCTAAAAGTCCTGTATAAATAAATAAACTCACCACATAGCTTTGACAAGTTCTTTATTAATAAAAAAAAGCCTAGAAAATGTGCCATGATGTAAATTTATCGTCAATCATGTCGTCCAGTGATGTAGATCCATGTTAATCACAATGCCCGCCACTTTCTGATTTGACAAAAGCAAAAATTCCAATTGCACCTCACTAACACTGTCCGCAAGCGACAACCCTGCTCTAAAATGTAAACAAAGGGCCCGAGTAAGTCCTGTGACATCGTCTTTGTTTACATTCCATTAGAGGACTGGGAGCTGTCACGGAATGTAAACAAAGGGGTGGGGTAAGTCCCCATGATGAGCTGTCACTTGCAGCTGGTGTTAGTCGGGTGTGGATGTCACAATAGGGCTTTTTTCTTTTGTCGAGTTGACAAGCAGCGGGGACCATTTCTGCCGCTCCTACCAGAATTCCAAATTTCTACCAGACCTAATTTTTTTTAATGCTTAACATAACATCAGTTAATTTTGAATGACATTCTGATGCTCCGAACTTTCATCATCAAAAAATCCAGAAACATTTCAATACTTTATTTTGCCATTCAGAAATTGGGATGCTTCCAAATTTAAAGAAATTCATCCAAATTTCAATTCAGAACGAAATGAAATGCACATGTCTGTTTTCCACTTTATGGGCTATGACTAGTGTCAGGGAAATCCAGCAAACAGTCATAGAACAGGAACTGTGAGAGCCACTGTGCATGCACGTGTAAGATGTGCTAATATTGCTCATAAACGTGCGCATGCAGCGGACGAAGATGCATACTTTTGCACGCAACGCTGCACACACAGATTGGCGTGCACACACTCACATCTAATTGAGGTGCCAAGAGGCCTATTTAAACTTGCATCCTGCATACACTCAGTGCTCAGAGTTCTTCAAATAGTGATTCCTGATTGCTCCTGTATCTGACCCGGCTTTATCCTCTCACTCTGCTGCTCTCCGCCTGCCCCTGACCTTGGCCTGTTCCACTACTCTGCCTTTTGTCTGCTGATTTGGTACCACTTATCCTGCACGGTTTGACCTCGGCTGGTCCTGACCCAGCTCCTGCCTACTTATTCTGCACTGCAACACTCACCAGTTACTGACCCGGCTTGGCTCTGACTCCGCTCAGCCACTCAGTTGGTATCCTGGATGCTTCAGGCTAACTACCTGCCTGGTGTTCCACTCTCATGTCTTTAGCATCTCTACCCAGTGGCACCCGTGCCTAATGCAGTTCAACCGCCCCTGTATCACTCTCAGGGGTGCTCAGACCAGTGCTGCAAGGGAAGGTCCTTCATGTCATCTCAGACTCATATCAGGTATGTGACAACTAGAAGCAGAACTTATATTGGAGTAAATAGAGAAATCTATCTAGGGGTATGCCAAGACCCTAGGTAGAGGGGCTTTTCGAAAAATACAGACCGCTCTCTTGTTATATATAAAAAATATAAATGGATTTATTAGAGTAAAATGATTTTTAGTTAAAATTCCACTTAATACATCATAAATATTCCATGTGGTTCATACAATACATTGTCATCAAAATAATTCATTTATGAAGCGCGAATAAATTAAATCATCAGAAAAGTCCCTGTTTCATTTAAGAAATCGCCCCGACATGTTTTGTTTTGCCCTGTTGGGCTTCTTCAGGGGGATGGGGACTATGTATCCTGGATAGAGAGCAATACACATGCATTAAATTAGGGACCACATGCTTCTACCGGGTAAATACATATCAAAATTTGTCAAATTTTCATGCTTACATAGAGCGTTTTCGTCAAACATATATTGATGTAAAACAGTAGATGATAGGTTGATTATATTCACCAACATAGATGGAGTGGAAGGGCTAATCAGGCATGGGAGTTGCGTCAGGAAGACAGAGTGCCATATGCAGCACCCAAATGATTAGGACCCAGAGATCGATCACAGCTGACCAATGGAGGACGTGCAGCTGAAACCACCCAGAAAAGGAATACAAACACATGTTCCAAAATCACCAATGTGAATATATACTTAACCTTATTTTTTATGTATATATACGTGTATCAAGAGAGCACAATTAAACTGTGTAGACCTAGTTCCAATAAGATCTGACAAACAAAACGCCTTTAAATATAATTCAATTCAATGTGCATGGTGTTGTTTATATAAAAATTATATATATATACAGATCTAAATATATGTGTTAACGTGAAGGGTTAAAACTGATGGGCTAAGATATGTACAAGCCTCCGATTTTAAAATTGTGAAAAATATATATAAATATCTTCAATTATCACATTATATGATATATAGTGCTGTAAGTAAGTGATGAAGGATAAGGTAAATATAAAGAAATTTACCTGGGTACGTTATATATATAGAACAAAGGAAAAAGAGATGCTATAAAGTATCTGAGAGCAAATGTGTTTCAAAAGCAAAATAAACAGGAAAAAAATCCATATATATTTAAAGACATGTGCAAACAAATTGTGTTCAAATCGAAATCAAACATAGTGATAGCAATAAAGTGCAAGTGCTAATCATGGTGTATTATAAGTGCCCAGTGATGCTTGTATTTCCAAATGTTTAACAATACCTTGTGTATTTGTGGCCTCCAAGACCGTCCTCCCCAGTGCCGCACAGATCGTCCTCCCCAGTGCCTGATTAGCCCTTCCACTCCATCTATGTTGGTGAATATAATCAACCTATCATCTACTGTTTTACATCAATATATGTTTGACGAAAACGCTCTATGTAAGCATGAAAATTTGACAAATGTTGATATGTATTTACCCGGTAGAAGCATGTGGTCCCTGATTTAATGCATGTGTATTGCTCTCTATCCAGGATACATAGGGGTCTATTCACAAAGCTGCCGAGGGCAGCCGAGTGAATGACCGATCAGAAGTGAAGTGAGCTGAACACTGTTCGGCTATAGCGGTCTGCATTTTTCGAAAGCCCCTCTACCTAGGGTCTTGGCATACCCCCTAAATAGATTTCTCTACTTACTCCAATACTTTCAAAGCTTTGTCTATTTGTAAGCCTAAAGATGATGAACTAAGAACCTTGTAAATCAAGGGGTGGAATGAATTACATGTTATAAGTACCGGTAGTCATTAATAATCAAGGATATATACGGAACTTAGTATTAGCTATTATGTTAATTATGATAGTTTATAGGTTAAAGTGAAACTAAACTCAGGAGTTAAACCTTAAAAATGTATTGAAGTACCTTAAAGGACAATTAAACCCTCACATTTTTTTTTTGCATATATCTACTGCCAGCAAGCAGTAGATATATGCAAAAACATTTTTTTTTTTTAAGTTAACAAAAAGATTTAAACTTACCTGTTTCCTTTCTAAAGATCTACAGAGTCTCGGGCGGCCGCAAAGGATCATGGGGCGGGCGCATGTGCAGTAGAGATCTTCGGCCGGGAGAAGAGGAAAGACACAGGGTAAGTCAATGCGGGCAGCGTGCACCCGCACAGACTCCGTGGAACAGGAAGGGTTGGGAAGGGACAGGAAGAGGCAGGGGTCAGGGGTCAGTGCTGGATCAGAGACCGGCACCAGCGCTGGGGGGACTCCTGAAAACTACAGGAAAGAAAAAGATGATCAGCTCAAGAAAGAAAGAAGACATTTTTTACTTTAATGTCACTTTAACTATTAACAAAAGTGTATCTTATTTGTGTATCACTCAGCTGTAGATCCTCTGACACTGTCCTTCCTTCTGTAGGGTGGCTAGTTTGGTTCCCCATTTTCCCTGTGTGTGTTGTAAAGTAGCAGCCGAGTGATACACAAATAAGCTACATGTTTGTTATTAATTAAGGTACTTGAATGCATTTTTAGGATTGAAATCCTGAGTTTAATGTCACTTTAAGTAAATTTATTTTATTATTATACTTTTTCTGAGTTGGTAAATTATTACACCACACCAACCTATCTGAAAGGTTAAGCAGAATAACTTGTCATTAAACAAATCAATAAGTAATAAAGTACAGTAAGAGCTAGCATATGGGACATCAGCATGATGATGACATTCCATCTACTATGTCTAGCCAAAATGTATTTTAGTTTTGGATAGAGTGGGAAAGTTTTGAAACCCTGTAAGGTTTTACTGCTAACCTTGGCCCCTATAGAGGGATTTCTGCTAACTTCCTGTCCTGCTGACAATGGTTTTACCAGTGAGGGTATATCTCCAAAAGCAACAAATACTGAAAGAAAATGCATTTTTTTGGTACAGTAGTAGAAGAAGAGTACCCCTTTTCTGCATGTTCTTTCTGTATGTCTATCGGTTGCTGATTTACCCTCACTTCTTGTTTGGTAAAACATTGTCAGCAGGATAGAAAGTAATTTTGCAGAAACAGCATTGAAAAAGGGTAAGCTGCAATTTCTTATTTTTTTAAATTTTTAAATTTTTATTTATTTTTGTTATGCTATGTGAATCGGAACATGTAACAAATCTAAAATAGGTATTATCCCAATTTGGATGCAAAAGTGGAAAAACGCTTTAATCATCCACTCATGTTCTGGTTTTTTTTATTATTATTTATTTTACTTGCACACAATTGGGCTTTTTTTTTGCAAAAGTGAATGTTCATTTTGTTTCACATCATTCACAAAGATAAGTGAAAATTCACTTTGCACAGTAAAAATTCACTTTTAAAGTGAACATGCTCTATTTCTTTAGTAAATTAGGGTTAATGGCTCCCAACTTGTAATCAATGAAAATATAACAAAGTAGCAAAATTATCATATAATTCTACCTCTGCTTTAGCCATCAATGATTAGAAAGTGACACTGGGCTTGATTTATTAAAGGAGTAGAGATTGTTCGCTTAGTAAAGTGTATATTAATTAGCTTCATAAATAAGGTGAAGTGTTCACCTTGAATGTCCATTCATGTTCAAGGTAAAGGAAACAACATTTTTCTTTTACATTGATTGAATGGTTGAAGTAAACACTTCACATTATTCTCTAAACTAAGTGAGCATTCATTTTGCTAAGTAAAGTGCCTTTACTCTGTTAGCAAATCAACCTTTTGCTTATTAACCGGGCAAAGTTAATTTGTTAATAAAAATGTATTTAGACTTCCGGTTCCGGCGCCTGATGAGGTAACGGCTCCCTCGTCTCCTCCGTCCCGCTGTACACTCATCTAGCCCTTGTAAAACTCTCGCCACATGAACAGACACCGCAGATTAGACCTGTCACCCCCGCTGCCCGACATGGATAAATTCATTTCACGGCCACCGTCGGCCCGCCGATCACTGACGGACATCATAGGGGGAGAGAATACTGCAGCCAAAATGGCGCCGGCTGCTGATTCAGCACACAGTATGTATTTAGCCGTTTATCTAGAATTATGCTGCAGATACGTTTTGTTTATACTGTCATTCCTGCTATTTTCTTTGCATTGTCTTCCCAGTTCCTCACTGGTATGAATCACATGTAAAACTTTTATGAACTAATAAACAGTGGTACACAAAACCAGTGTTAAGATATGATAATAATGAAATAGAGAGCTTTTCTACAATGATGTTATTTACCCATCTGAATAACTAAACATCAGTGCTTTTGTTGAATAACGCTGCCAGCCTTTTATCTGTAGGTGTGCTGCTAATCTAATGCAATCTTCCAGCAGAGCTCACATTGATTTGTGCCTTGGCAAAGTTTCAGGGTTTAAAGAATATCTGATCATTGAAACAATTATGAAAACATATTCTGTCTTGTATATAATCTTTTTCTCTCCGTAGGTTGTCTTTGTGCGCTAATGCAAAGTCTCCTTCATTGGCGTAACCCCGAAGGACACCCCCCGGCTCCACATAATCTTTTTCTCAATTCTCTGAATTTAAATGCTCTATTGTCTCTGCTTTGCTGTTTTCATCTGCCAGTTAAAGAGAAAGAGCAGCACAAAAGGAACTCAGCTATACGGCGTACAAAGGAATGCACCCAACAAAAGAAGAAATTGTAGACTACCCTCTGCATGATGAGATACATACAAATTCTTCTCCTGCTAATAACAGTTTTTTTCAGGTAAAACGTTTGAAGTAAACCGTATTGTACTAGGAATTGTTTACACCGCCAGGCAAGGTCCATTTCTCACTAAATGCCATAAAGTCATTTATTTAAATCCTGCATAAGAGATATAAAGTAACTTATTCAGTGCCAAAACTGAAACATTGCCTTGTACATCCAGGTGGTATTGCTAGTTTGTGTATTTGCCTGGCTATATATACAGTATTATAGATTGCATATACTCGACTAGCCAAATCGTACAGAGGTTTGATAGACATGTAGCTCACTACGTAAGACCCCTGCACTGATGATTTACTGCCGGGGTCCTTTTTATCATGGCCAGACAAGTCTTTGTTCACCTCACAAACACCATGGTTGGAATTACATTTCTATATATTTTTTTAGTTATTTGGGTTATTTATTTTCCAGAAAACCCACATTTTCATGACTAGGGTAGAAGGGTAGGGAAGTCTGCGCCTAATGTACTCCAGGGTGGGTGAAGCCTCAACAGGACTGGAAACTAACTTCAGTGGTACATTCTACTGACTAGCAGACACTGGGTTTAAAAGAAAACTATAATGGTTTTGTGTCAACATTTATTTTGATGTTTTTATTAGTTTATATGATTTAAAATTAAGTTTAAATGCATTTTCCCATACGTATACAAGCCTTGCTTTACAAATACAAATTAAGAAATGACAAAGCATCCCCAGAGGTTCATGGGTCATCTATAGAGACAGTACTGTACCTGCCTGCCTGGAGATTTGGTTTGTCTAACTAAAACCTCAGGCAGAGCCATCTGATAAGGTTTGATTCACTCCTTTGACCCATTCACTTGTGTGCACAATAGCAGGAACTATTGAGCTCTGTAAACAGTTTTTTAATTTTTAGAAAATCCTTAATCACTGGCTTGGTACCAATGGATTTGTACTAGAGATGCATCGATAGTAGTATCGGTATCAGGGCCGGCCAATCAGGAAGCCAGGTAGCGCGTCACTACACGCCCCCGGCTTTCTAATTTGCCAGAAAGCTGGCTTCATGCACCCTCGTCACCTGGTGATGAGAGAGTATGGAGCTGGCCTCCCGGCCAATCAGGAAGGTGGGAGCAGTGTAATGACATGCTGCCCGACTTCCTGATTGGCCAACTTCTCGACCAATCACGAAGCCAGACAACGCGTCATTACAGTGCCCGGTTTCCTGATTGGCCAGAAAGCCGGTTCCATGCTTCCTCGTCACCTGGTGATGAGGGAGCATGGAGACGGCTTCCCTGCTGATCGGAACGCCGGGTGGCGAGTCTTTAAATGCCGCCCGGCTAATCAGGAAGCCAGGTGGGGAGTCATTACACACCGCCTGGCTTCCATAATGGGACTTCCGGTACCGGAATATCGGTACTAGTACTCAATACCAAAAAACGGTATCAGCGCTTCCCTAACTGGTCCAAAACATTTGTAGCATCTATATTTAAAAAATATTTTATTAAAAACCTGTAAGCATAACTTTTATTATAAAAAAGATATTAAAGGGATTGGGACCAAATATAATTGTATCTCTTAGATCAGGGGTAGCCAAACTCCGGCCCTCCAGCTGTGGTGGAACTACAAGTTCCATGAGGCAATGCAAGATTCTCACAGCCACAGATATGACTCCCGGAGAGAGATGCATCATGGGATTTGCAGTTTCACCACAGCTGGAGGGCTGGAGTTTGGCTACCCCTGTCTTAGATAATAATATCATAAGAAACAGCCAGCATGGGTATATGTAAGACAACATTTGTCAAACAAATTCACTTTTTTTTATAAAGAAGAAAAAACTTATACAAAGGGATGGCTTCTACATTAAATTTAATTAATTTTCTTACAGATGGCAAATTTGTAAATTAAGATCTATAGATATAGATAGAGCAACCTACCTCAATCTGGATAGATGGAAAACTGGCCTTACCTCTACCTGCCAGCTATCTGTACATCAACATTCCCCAGCATGAAGCCTTGTGACGGGGATATGGCAGTAAAAGTCCTCCCTATAAGAGTCACCAGCTGACACTTTGCAAGGCTGGTGGTTCTCAGTCCCAGCTTTTACTGACTGCTCTGGACCTCACTGTTGACCAAGAACCAATCAGACTGGTTCCTGATTGTGTAATCACTATTTCAGCTACAACATAGACATCGCATGCATCCTGAAGGCTTTATTGACAAAATATGCCTTTAGTTTGCAGCTGGAATTGCAGATGCAACTGCAACCTGAAGTTGGCAGTGTTTATTTTTCATATTGTAATTGACAGGTACAATTATAGTATTTAAAAATAATAATCTCGTGATTTAAAAAATAGAAAAAATTTGTTTTTTACTTTTTTTTTAAACATTGTCAGCCTATAAAAAACAGAGCAGGAATTGTTTGTTTTTTTAAACAGTGTGTACAATGAAGTAAAAAAAGTATTTTGGTATGCAAATTAGCCATAGAGTTATTGTTAACTTATTAGATGCATGTTAATGCTGATTACTTTGGCATAGGTATGTAGGCCTTAGTGACCTCTGGTTAGGAAAGGGTAAAGACTACATCCAAAGATTTGTGATGAACTCTGTACGGGCTAAGATTGTTAGTGGTTTACCCCAAGGTTCAATTTTGGGACCATTACATTTATCAAAAGTACAATCTATGTGTTTGCAGATGACCCCAAACTACAACAGGTAGTTGTATATGGTCTTTGCAAAATGCATCTAACTTACAAGCTTATCTGTATGCATGGACTGATCAGGCAATTACATCACAAATGAGGTCACATGCAAGACTGGGTAAATCATTAATGAAGAAGGATGTGGGTGTCCTACCACATCATAGCTTTAAACTGCATTTCCATTACAAAAAAACACACCCTGTTCCATGTTTCAAAAAATGTCAACAAAACACAACACCCCCTGACCCCGAATTCCCGCTCATGTGACCAACCCCCTGTGGTGTCTCTTCCAGTAACATTACCAGTGATTGGAAGTTTCTTTCTTTGCTATCCACTGCCTGACCAATAAGTTTTGTATCCACCCATCATCATGACATCATGCTGGAATGCTTCAAGACCTTGTGAGGACAGTAAGTACCAGTTGATGGACTTTTGCAACAGTCATTGGTCCCAGATCCCAGGACTCTGTTTGCCGCACTTACAGTCTGCATTCTGTCTGCCGAGGTTTCAGATAGCCATGCCTAAATCACGCCTACTTTATAGGTTGGTCCTGCTCAGACCTCACCATCAAACTCACTTTATGTGTTGTCATGCTCAGACCCTGCCTCTAAATATGCAGGGACCACCCACTCTTGGCACTGATTCCTGCAATAAATGCCATTTTAAGTTACTGTACATTTTCAGTAACTCACATAAGATTGTAGTTTTATTCCTGGACATGGCCCAGGACACAGCATCAGCAAGACAGATCCCAGCAAATCCAGGACAGTTGGTATGTATGCATGCATTGTGTACTGTAAATGTTACCAGCAAACGATATGAGCACTGCAGACTAGAAAAAAGAAGACTTGGGACCAAGGGTTTTACTTTTCAATAAGTAATTAGGTCATTTAACCACTTCAAGACCAGGTGTTTACACCCCCTTCCTGGCCAGGCCATTTTTCAGTATTCAGCGCTGCGGTACTTTGACTGACATTTATTCTGTCATGCAACGTTGTACTGAAATGAATTTTTTACCATTTTCTGGGGACACATAGAGCTTTCTTTTGGTGGTATTTAATCACCACTGGGGTTTTTATTTTTTACTATATAAAGAAAAAAATACCGATTTTTTTTTTACAAAAAAACTGTTTTCCTTATATTATGTTAATGAAACATTGCAAATAAATACTCTTTCTTCATACATTTAGGCCAAAATGTGTTCTGCTACATTTCTTTGGTAAAAAAAATCCAAATAAGTGTAAATTAATTAGAATGTCTTACAGTTATACAGTCTACAGAACAATGGTATATATACCATATAATTGAAAAAACTCTGGTGCCCTGACTGCCTATCACATTTCTTGAGACCCTAAAATACCAGGACAGTAGAAACACCCACAAAATGACCCCATTTTGTAAAGCAAACACCCAAAGGTATTTGATAAGATGCATGCTGGGTGTTTTAAAGATGTAATGTTTTTGCACAAGCTATCAAAAAATTAAGATTTATTTTTTTTCTCAAAGTTGTCAGTTAATAAGATATTTCTTATACACAGTATAGGTATACACTCAGAATTACACCCCAAAACACATTCTGCATGGCAGGCAGAGGTGTTGTCAGTATTCAGGCAAAAGATCAATCCAGGTGGCAGGCTGAGACGTGGTTGACAGACAAACAAGGATCAGATCAGGAGGCATGCAGAGATGTTGTAGGTATGCAGGGAAAGGAGATCGGGCACAGGCAAATAATAGCTAGTCAAGCCATAAACATCTTCACCATACCTACACTATAATTGCAGTGAGGTATGGTAGAGGCGGAAGCAGTCTTTAATGCAGAGGCCAGGTTTTGAGGGACAGTTGGGACAGTAGTAACGCGTGTCCCGTCTAATTCCTTTCTTGCTGCACACGCGGCATTTTTTTTGGGGTGTCCGGTCTTCTTGGGTGGAAGGAATTTTATCGGGGAAGTGTCTATCGTGCAGCCTGCTGACTGCATCAGACTGCAGACTGTCCGGAGCAGGGCCTTCCTGGTAAATCAGGGATGTAATAACTGCTTCTTGATATTGGAGGTAAGAGCCAGCTCTTCCTGTAGACTTATAAATTACGTAAGAATTGTACATAGCCAATTGAAAAAGATAGATGGAAACTTTTTTATACCAATGGACAGATCTGCGGGTTGCCAAGTAGGGCTGCATCATCTGGTCGTTGAAATCAACACCACCCATAGAGAGATTATACTTGTGGACACTCAGAGGTTTTTGGAATGGGCCAGATCTTCCTCGGATTTCCACTGATGTGTCTGGGTGGATGGATGACAACATGTAGACATCCCTTTTGTCTTTCCATTTGAGGGCCAAAAGTTCATCATTCCTTAGACTTGCTGACTCCCCCCTTTTCAGCTTCTTGCGGACAATATTTTGGGGAAAGCCAATCCGATTTGGTCTTACTGTACCACAGGCTGGGGTTTTTTGGAAAACAGGTGTTTGAACAGGGGTATGCTGGTATTGAAATTGTCCACATAGAGGTGGTATCCCTGGTGGAATAGGGGTGACAATAGGTCCCACACTATTCTTCCACTGATTCCCATGTACGATAAGGCGGATGTTTTTTTACAACGGCCGGTCGGGAAGTGGTTAAAGGCATTTTCAAAATATAGATAAAGTGCAGGTGTGGGGTGGGTTTTTTCTCCCTGGAGATAAGCTTGCAATATCGATCTGTAAGATTCTTTACTTTAATAAAAGACGCTTTGGGGTTGATTTACTAAAGGAATAAGGGCTTTTAAATACCTAAATGGTCTTCATAGCAAAGATGTTAATGTTTTTAGGTCGCTGGAAAAGATATGAGACCACTCTTTGTGAGTGGAGAAAAAGAGATTTTAGCTGAACAAATGATGAAGTAGTCTTTCATAAAAGCTGATGAAATAAATATAACATTTTACCATGTTCATCCGTGGAGTTATAAAGGTTTAGGGTTGAGAGGATAGAAAACTTGTTTTGCTCAAACTTTAAAAAGGAACTCCAGTAATCAACAAAATTAACCTTTGCAGTGGGCCACTGCAAGGGTTAACTGCTCATTTTGGTCTAGGAACTGGATTAAAGTACATATACTTACCTGATCCTGGATCCCTCCTGGCTGCTAGGATGGCCTCCACAGCCCCTTCTCCCCTGGGTTCCGGCAGTCTCAGCTCCACTGATGTCATCACATCTAATGGAGGTCCATACACATGCATTAGACGTGAGATCGCAGAGGGACATACCACAGCAGGATTTTTTTAACCTTACTATGTAACTATGATATAGGGAGCACAATTAACCTGTTCAAACTGTGTTTTTTAAACAGACACAACTGTAAAGCAACGGCCAACCCATTGCATAAGACTGCCTTGGTAATGGCAATCATGTTCTATAAATACCAGATGATAAGCCATGTAACTAGGCAGTGCAGGGACACCATTTCTCACTTATATTAGGCATATTGCCATTTCTTAGTTGAAGAGCTCATTTACTATCCTGCCTTTCACTGTCCAACTGTCCAAAACATCCAATTAGATTATTTGAACAAGTGGTTGTATGAAATTAATTTTCATTCAATGGGTTCATATGGGATTTCACACAAGAAGTTATTTCTGTTATATGATTCTCACTTAATGCAAAAATCTCTTACAGCATAATACCACGATTTCAACTCATTATATAAACTGCAAAAAAGAATCTTCTCCATAGAACTTTACTCACTTGAAGTGTCATGAAGACTGATTATAGAACAAATTTGCTTATTGTGCCAATAATGGGCATCTGTGTGGAGTGAAGCCAATTCATCTATTTCATCATTATTCAGTGAAACTCAAACAGACAGGATGAAAAAGGCAGTCCCGTGATAATCAGGTCTGCTTCAAATGATGGCTTCTATTGTCCTGCATCCAGTTCAGATCAAAGACTGAAGTGAAAAATGTTTGGATCTGTCAATTTAGCCATAGATTTATCCAGACAAATTTGTGAAAGATGAAGGCTGCTTAAACCCGTCCCTACATTTTAGTTCAGAGTATCAATTCTTGTGTATATGGTGGAGTGGCAAGGCGGGGGGTGGGGTGGGGGTGTATAAAGGATTCAATTGCACCATAAACTACCGTTGTTTTTTTAGCTCCGGATAGACTGTAGCTGGAAATCATCTTCCAGTGGTAGTCATATCCAGTCTTTCTGTATATAAAGCAACTATACAGCTTCTAAATATATCCAGTCTTTCTGTTTATAAAGCAATATAACTGCTACTAAATTATCATTCCTTGCCCACATTACAGCCATCATTTTTGTTCTGCCATTTACATCGCCCATGGCCATTCTGGCCATTGATGTCATACCTATACTTCCGTGGTAAGCTGGTATTGACTGGTCGAATTTCGGCTGAGCTCTGCTGTCAAATTCAAAAATTCTCAGCCAAACAGTAACTGTAGCAAATGGGCTGCAGTCACTGTCTGAGTAATCTGACAGCGGCACACTCGCTGGGGGTTCCCCCATCAACGCTGTTCAGTGTGAATGATGGAATGAAAAAAATGATTAGGGTATGGCCAAATGACGTTCCTGTATAAATGGATGCCAATGCCAAGTGCCCCTCACTCCACGTGTCCTGCATATCACTATATCTGCTTTGTCATCAAGACTTTCTTTTCTTCTTTATCTGAAAAAATAATCACACCCAGTTGCACATAATTACAGTCACTACACGACTAAATCTAATAAATCAGTGTTTCTTTTCAGACACTGTGCAGTGCTATTTTTGCTTCACCATACAGGACAGACAGCTGGAATTAGCTATCTCCTGTTAGAGTAGCACAATTACTCAAAAGATATAATTATATTTATATATGTCTATAAAAACCCAGTGTAAATGTTGAGTTCCCAATTAAAATTCAGGGCAAAGCTACCTGTCATCTTCCTAGCAATATACATGTATTTATAAGCTTCTACTCTGCTAGTTTTACCAGCCTTTCATTAGAAATGTTCCATGTCCCCTTATGATGTCTGTGCGTCACAATTCTGAAGCCTGCAAGCTCATTATCAATTCCTCTGTGGAATCAAAGTATTAGATAAAGATGTTACAGCTGCTTTTATAATTATTTCTTCTTTTTACTTTGTAGTGTTGTTTGAGTGTTCTGACAGTTAATTTGACAGCTCGATGCTTCGGCACACATGCTTAAAATATATTTTTCTATATATTTAATTGTCACAGCACAACATCCCCCAATATTCACAGGAGTTTTACCAATTGCATAGAACAAGACTGTGTATCTGTGGCCAAAACAAAATGACAACGCTAACAACAGGAGCTTAAAGTGCCACTGAAGTCAAAATTGTTTTGGGGGGGGGGGTTGGGATAAAGTAACTCTACAGTACAGTCACACTAGGTGTGAATGTGCGTTTAGAGATTCCTGCAGCAGGAACCTATGAATTTCTGAAGCAGGAATCTCAAAGATGCTGTTTAGAAGTGGCGGTTGTCACCCGTTCAAGTTAATGATCGGGTGACAGCAGCCAGCATTTGAAAACAGTATCCCGCATGCAATCCTATGTAATCACTGGAAGGGAAAGTGAAAGAAAATACAAAATTTTGGGTTATTATCAGAACAGGAATAGATGGGAAATATTTCAATTGGGACACTGGTTTCTCCTGACTTGTTGTGGCTATTGTACAGAAAGTGAAGAGAAATCTTCCCAATGGGACACATGGCAAAAAAAAAAACAGATGACAGGGGTCATAATAACCCTCCTCTACTCTATCCAAAACTGAGAAAAAGTTTTTGCTTCATTCATACTTTAAGCTGCCAGCACATTGCTCACCTCAGTGCTGCCTCAAGCCTTCTACTCTTTCTCTAATTCCTGTATTTTCCCATACCTCAAAACAATGCCCATTATCTAAGGCACCCACCAACATTGCTGGAACACAAGCAGAACGTCTACCAAGAGCTAAACAGCTGAAAGGTGTACAGGATCAGATAGAGAGTCTTTAGACAGCCCAACAGATAGCAACAGGAGCATGGTGTCCAAACAGCAGTAAACCAGTAGCGCAGACACCAAAGTGCACCACTTTTGGCAAACAGAACTGTAAACATACTGTAAATGCCAACAAATGTATCTGTAATGCATAGTGAAGCCCAACAAAGTGTGAATATTCAAAACAGACTATATCCTCCACATTGCTATATTATTAAGTGAGTTGTCAGTAAAGAAAGAAGCTACTGACTATGAGCTATGAACTACTGCAGTATGGTGTAGGTTTGACTCTTTTTTTTGCGCCCCCGCCAGATGAAGTACCCAATACAGCTGCTTCTTCCACCTACCCATATGTCTGGCCCTGTGTGTCATGCATGTTAATTTAGTACAGCCACACTGGGAGGTGGCCAGATCAAGCTTTGTACTGATGCTATAACAGCATCAGATGGTAAGTTCTACTTGAAAAATAAACAATGAAGCACTAAGAAATATGCTGGAACTATATAAATAAACAGAAATAAAAACTTGTGTCTATAAATATTTTGACATTTAAAGGCCAATTGAACCTTCAGGCTCACCATACAAGTTGCAGTCTGACCATACAATCTCTGTACAATTAACTTTAGATTTAACAAAACTATGTAATAAGCGGACCTACCTAAACAGTCCAATGTGTATCCAATCATGCAGGCTATTTCACTACATACTATATATATTGTATATATACACACACAGCCTGGAATCACATTGTGTTTAGTAAAGGAATGAAGTGCATGTATAATTTATTGCTTTAAAAAGAAGAGCTTGCCAATAAAGTTTCGGAAATACAGAACAAATGGGCCTGAGTTATTGCCCATCAGCAAGGAAATGACATGACTAGACACTGCCATGTGCATTTTTTATATATTCTATTATGACCTTGAACAAAAAGTACCACTGCTGCCGTGATAAATAACAAACAGGAACAAAGTCGCACTTTGCAACAAAGAAAAAAAACAATTGTTTTTCCCTACTATAAAGGCAGGTAAGGAACAAACTTTTCTTGAATATATTAAATCAGGTATTGAAAATAAGACAACGATTTATTAAATAGATAGATAACATAGCATACTTCTCTGTTTTGTAATACATAGAAGAATATAAAGAGTGCACGCTGACTGCGCAGGGCACTACCAGCCGATTCCAATAGAATTAAACAATTGTCATAGCAGCTGCCAAGTCTGCACATGTATCCTCCTGCAGGATAACTGTGACTGTGATTGTTTCCTGTACTAAAAAAAAAACATAGTGAAGCTCGTAAAATGATTTTTATAACTGCCAATAAAATTGATAGAAACAACTATGCAAGTGTTGTGTACAAAATTGAGCTATGCTACACTGTACTAAGTATGTGTAGTATTTTCAAACAAAAAACTCGCACCAATATGTGACACAATGAGCTGCATGCACTAACAATCTATGTAATATATACTAAAATCTCAATCATATGTGCCGCGCTTTAAATAATACAAGCAAACAATATAACAATTGTTACAATGGGGTCTATTCACAAAGCTGCCGAGGGCAGCCGAGTGAATGACCGATCAGAAGTGAAAATGTGAACATAAACATAAAGAAATCCACCATTGAAAATAAGCAATGGTACATGTCTAAATAAACCTTATTTATGTATCCAAGAAACATAGTCTCAGTCCAAAAGGATTTTGATTCAAAGATAACTGCTCTTCAAAATGACATTAAAGTCTATTTTTTGTTTGCCCCCCAGTCCTGCTGTAGGGACTTACCTCAAAGGGTTATTAAACCCTCATTTGTTTTTGCATATATCTACTGCTAGCAAGCAGTAGAAATATGCGAAACCTTTAAAAAAAAAAAAAACCTTTTGAAAGGGTTAACCCTTTCGCTGCCAAGCCCTCCGGAACATTTTTCAAATCAGCTGGCCAAGCCATTTTTGCATTTTTTGCAATTTTTTACTATTGATTTGATTTTCAACTGCTAGGTTGCTAGCGTTTGTAAAAGACCCCCCAAACCATATATTTTCTGAAAGCGCAGGCCCGGTAGAATAAAAAGATGGTGATAACTGAGCCGGTGATGATAGCTATTATTTTGAAGGGGACAGTCTGGGGAACAGTTCTGCTATAAGCTTATGGTCGCTAAATCGACCATGAGCTTATAGCAGAACTGTAAATGCCACCGACATAAGGCATACTGAGCTGGCCAGCCGGGAACACTTTTGTTCCGCCGTATGCCTTACGGCGGTGGCAGCAAAAGGGTTAATACTTACTTGTGTCTCCGCCGCACGCTCCCGTCCCAACATCTGACAATTTCTCGGGTGGCTGCAAAGGATCTTGGGGTGGCGCATGTGCAGTTCAGATGTTTGGCCGGGAGACGAGGAGAGACACAAGGTACGTATATGGAGCAACGTGCACAGACTCCATGGGACATGAGCGACATGAGCGAAGAGGAGGAAAGAGGAGTCAGCGCTGGATCGAAGACCCGCACCAGCGCTGGAGGGACAGCTAAAAACTACAGGAAAAAAAGAAGAAGATCGGATTAAAAGGCATGATTTAAGGTAAGTTCTTACTTTAGCACTGTGGGGGGGGGGGACTTTAGCCTTTAATGTCACTTTAAGTGATGCATCTGGAGGCGCGCGCGAGCAGAAAAAAAATGCCGTCTGGAGACGCCAACCCGCTAATGCAGCAGTGCTGTCCGTCCAACGGCAACTGCTTAAACAAATTATTTTGTTCTGTTTTTACGGATCAGATGGATATGGGTAACGACCAGGGCAACAGCTGCAGGAACAATAATAAAAGTTTTGACGTATCTCCGTGGGTGTCGAAGAGCAGAGTAGTACAGAGGCTAGAAAGATTAAATGTAAAGAAATCCCCAGGACCCGACGGGTTACATCCTTATGTATGCGCTGATCTTTATGGACACTCTAATGACAGGTATGGAACCGGATGATTGGATTGAGAGGAAATGTGCTACCAATATACAAAAAGGGGAAACGGAGTTCACTGGGTAACTATAGGCCTGGCAGCTTAAAGCATAATTAAACCCTTGTTTTATTTGCATGTATCTACTGCTAGCAAGCATTAAAAAAAAAAAAACATTCAAAAAAAAGTCACCAAAAAGGTTATTACTTACCTGTGTCTCCGCTGCTCGCTCCATTCCGAACATCTGAAAAATTCTCATGTGCAGTATGAGTCAGCCGGGAGAAGAGGAGAGACACAGGGTAAGTCAATGCAAGCATCCTGGCAGCGTGCACACACACAGACTCCATGGGACAGAAAGACACAGCAGTCGGAGCTGGATCAGAGACCGGCACAAGCGCTGGAGGGATTGCTGAAAACTACTGGAAAGAAGAAGATGATCGGATCAGGAGGCATCAGTCTTGTCACAATCTTGTCCCCAACATCCTTTGACAGCTCTTTGGTCTTGCCCATGGTGGTGAGGTTTGAATGGAAGAGATTCTGTGGACAGGTGTCTTTCATATACATAACGAATTGTCGTTAGAAGTATCTTCTTAAATTGACAGGACTAATCTGTGTACCACATAGCCAGTCTGCAGGAGCCAGAATTATTGTTGGTAGGGGGTCAAATTCTTATTTTACTCACTGAACTGCAACTCAATTGATGTGTATTTTTCGTGATTTTTGGTTGATATTCTGTTTCTATCATTTAAAATACACCTTTGATAAAAACTAGACCTTTCATTTCTTTGTAAGTGGCCAAACTTACGAAATCTGCGCAGGATCAAATAATTATTTGCCACACTGTATGTATATATATATATATATATATTAGTGCTGTTGATTTTGTTTGATAATAATGAATTGTATTTCGTTGCACTGTTAATATGCAGCAGTTTAGTGATTAGTATAGCGTATAAATGATGCTCTGCATGTTCCCATAACCACACCCCTGAAGAATTTGTCTGGTGACAAAATGTACATGGGGTGGAGCTGAGGAACGGAGCAGACACAGAGCTGGAGGAGTGTACAGAGCAGCCTGTGGTGCTTTGCAATTTCTGGTATATGGCCAGTTACAGTGGTGTATTTAGGTTTGGGGCTGCCCTAGGCAAGACAAAACTCGGACGCACCCCCCCCCCCCCCCCCCCCCACCACCACCACCCCCAACAAACCACCCC
>NW_017307857.1:181458-200824 GCF_000935625.1 Nanorana parkeri
CCCCCCCACACACACACACACACACACTAAATTTACCCCACCCGGTTGTGGTCTCAGGTGGGCTCTGCAGGGTCTGTGGTGGGCTCTACAGGATATGTGGTGGGCTCTGTGGTGTCTCAGGTGGGCTGTGAATGATCTCTGGTGGGCTCTGCAGGCTCTTAGGCTGCTAAGCCCACCTGAGACCCTTCAGAGCCCACCATAGACCCCGCAGAGCCCGCCACAGATCCTGAAAAGCCCACCTGAGACCCGGCTGAGCCCTTCACAGATCCTGCATGGCCTCCCGGAGACCCTGCAGTCTCAGGGGGCTGTGCAGAATCTGTGGTGCGCTCTGCCCACCATAGACCTCGCAGAGCTCACCACAGATCCTGCAAAGCCCCCTTGCAGGGGGCCCAGGAAAGCCCCCAGATCCTGCAGCATCTCAGGGGGGCTCTGCAGGATCTGTAGGGTGCTTTGCAGGCTGCAGAGCCCCCTATGACTCCTGCAAAGCCCCCCTGCGACCCGGCAAAGCCCCCCACAGATCCTGCAAAGCCCCCTGAGTCCCAACAAAGCCCCCCACAGATCCTGCAGCATCTCAGAGGGGTTGTGCAGGATCTGTGGTGCGCTTTGCAGGCTGCAGAGCCCCCTATTGATCCGGCAAAGCCCTCCACAGATCCTGCAGAGACCCCTGAGACCCTGCAGTCTGCAGTATCTAAGAGGGGTTGTGCAGGATCTGTGGTGGGCTTTGCAGGCTGCAGAGCCCCCTATGGATCCTGCAAAGCCCCCCCGAGACCCAGCAAAGCCCCCCACAGACCCTGCAGAGACCCCCTGACACCCTGCAGGATCTCAGGGGGGTTGTGCAGGATCTGTGGTGGGCTTTGCAGACTGCAGAGCCCCCTACGGATCCTGCAGAGCCCACCAAAGGGTATTGCACAGTCCACCTGAGACTCTTTGGTGGGCTGTGCAGAATCTATGCTGGGCTCTGCCAGCACAGTCCTCTTACCTTGCACGGCCTGACCTCTTTGGAACACAGCCTCCTCATCAATGGCACCCGACATGGCCTCCTTGTTATCTTCGCCGCCCGACTGGAGCTCCGTCTTTGCCCCCGCCTCTTCCGTTACCAGGTAACCAGGGATGCCCATCTATCATTACACTGAGAACCCAGCGGAGCTGCTGTAAAATCACAGCGGCTCCTCTGGGTTCTCAGTGTGTAATGACAGATGGGCGTCCCTGGTTACCAGGTAACCAGGGATGCCCATCTATCATTACGACGAGAGCTTAGGAGAGCCGACAGTGATATGAAAGGGAGCCGCTGTGATATCACAGCTGCCCCGCCAGGTTCTCAGTGTGTAATGGCAGATGGGCGTCCCTGGTTACCAGGGATGCCCATCTATCATTACGACGAGAGCTTAGGAGAGCCGACAGTGATATGAAAGCCGACTCTGCAATTTTTTTTACTTTTTTTTACTGTTTTTCTAATCTGCTTGGTACCACCAGAGGTACTGAGCAGAATAGCCGAGCCATTCGGCTATTCACTCACTGCTGTTCGGCATCTATGAGAATAGGCCGAACAGCAGCGAGTAGCCTTCCGGACGTTCGGCTCAGCGGATCCAGATGTTGGATCGGCTGAGTCGAACTCCTTCTGCACTTCGGGTCGGCTGAACATGCTGAGCATGTTCGGCCGACCAGAAGCCACCCGATGTACGGCTGATTTCAGCCGATATACGGCTGAAATTAGCCGCACAAGCCTGAAGTGAATAGCCGAACAGCGTTCGGCTCGCTTCACTCCAGGTCGGTTATTTACTCGGCTGCCTATGGCAGCTTTGTGAATAACTCCCTTAGTGAGAGCAGTGATCACTGCAGAGCCCGTCTAAGTAAAGGGTGTACCCCACCTGCAGGTGGGCAAAAGGGGTGTGCAATACTGGACCTTATTGATTGAGGTCTAATAAAGAGGTGAGAGGCTGTCTTCTGGGGATAATCACGAGTGGAGGTGAAGGTGGTGTTTTGGAGTGTAAATAATAGCAACGGTGGAGGAGTGTTCTTACTATCACACATGTCCCCGTAACTTAGTCCCTGTTCACAGTAGGGTGTTTGTAGCTCGTATTTTTCAGCACGGAATTACTCCGTACAAGCCTGTAATTAGATATGTGCACCAGCAAAACATTTGTTTAGTTTTGTTTGGTTTTGATTCGGATTTTTCTTTATTTCGTTTTTCGGAATTCGGGTCCGAAAGTCAATTAGTTTCGGAATTCGGACGAAATTCGTTAGTGGAAATCCATACGAAATTTCGTTTCGTTCGTTCGTTGCAGCAAAGTGACATTTAAGAGGGAAAAAACTTTCTTTGTTCTCAAATGTCACTTTGCTGCAACGAAAGTTCGTCCAAAAAACGTAAATTTTCATCCAAAAAAAATGAATCGGAAATTTGGAATCGGAAATTCGGATTAGTTTGCATTCGTTATACTTGTAATTCGGAATTCGGATACATCCGAATCTCCGATTTTCTGAAATTTCGTCCGAATTTCGATTCGGAACGTAACGAATCGCACATGTCTACCTGTAATTATGCACCTCTTTTTAGGCAGATCAGCGCGATGTGACCCTTTTTCCTATTCCTAATCATGCTGATCTGCCGAAAAAAGAAGCTTGTGTATTTTTTTCCAGCGACGGCTTTTTTCTCAGTGCGACGCTGTGCTGAGACATGAACGAGGACTATAGAAATCAATAGGATTTCTTGTGCAGAGCTTTTCCGTGCTGAAAAATACAAGCTACAAATGCCCTGGCGTGAACGGGGACTAAAAGGACAGTTATCTTTGAAACAGGATCCTTTTGGAGTGGCACTATGTTTTAATAAGGTTTCTTTGGACACATATTGTTACTTATTTTCAACGGTGGATTTATTTATGTTTTTGTTCACATTGTAACAATTGTTAAATTGTTTGTTTGTATTATTTAAAGTGTGGCACATAAGATTGAGATTTTGGTATATGTGTAATATTGATGGTGATATTCTCAATGACCACATGACTGTCTAACATATAACACTAGTAGCCTGTTGGGCATTTGTCCCCTAATTAATTATAAATAATTTACTTTATGCTAGAAGCAGTGTCGATTCTGTATAATTTTGCAAGCTAGTCTTCACTGGGGAATTTCCTACTATTTATAGACATGACAAAGTTAATTTAAACCCAAAATGTTTTTGAAGTTTTAAATGGAGTGGGGAATGTTTAGAAACTATGTGGTATTTTGTTTTGTTTGCTATTTGTGTCCTTTTGAGATTTTCCTTCATCTCCTGCTCTGAAGTCACAACAGAAAGTGAGAGGAATTCTCTGAAAAGTGAGGAGAAATCCCTTCTTAGAGAGTTGTCAGCAGAACAGGCACCCGCATTCATAGATTTCTTCTCACCTCTTGTACCGGAGATTACAGAAAAATTTTAATTTCATCACCTTCTGTCCCATTGACAATGGTCACCAGGACAAATAGAGAGGGTGAATCTCTGCAGATGGAACACACACACAGGAAAAAAAAATCTTAACAGGAGTTACCCGCTGTATGCAAAACCCCTAAAAAGCTTTTTGATGTTAGATATACTTTATACTGTAAGTGCAATATATAATGTTGTGGCAGAATTTACAGTTTCTTTTTTTTCTGTGGCTTTTTTTTTGTCAGCTAATGGCGCCTCATACCTTCCCTCTGACACATGTGTAGCGCTATTGGTAACCATAGAGAAATAACTTGAAGGGAAATGGCTCTTCAGCTACCTAATAGTTACTAGTGATGAGCCGAAAACCCATGTTCGAATTCGAACTCAACGCAAGTCTAAAGGGGTCGAACATTAAAAATCAAATGTCCCCATTTTGAAGCCTTATATGCAATTTATTGGCCATAAAAAGTGTATGGGGATCCAGGTACTGCCCTGGGGGACAGGATCAATGAAAAAAAAAACTTTAAAAAAAAACAGTTTTTAACCTCTTGCCGTCCGCCCCTAGTAAAAAAACGGACGGACGGCACTGCTACATCTGCGGGTTGCCGTCTCCAGACGGCAATTTTTTTCTGCTTGCGCGCGCCCCCTAGCGGGCACGCACGGGCAGAAAAGACCCGACGATTAAACACACCCGTTACCGGGTCTTTCACATATAGGCGATCAGCGGGTCCATAGCCCGCCGATCGCCTATATGTGCTCGTTCGCGGCTATGACCGGGGTGTTTACACCCCCTTCCTGTCCAGGCCATTTATCAGTATTCAGTGCTGCGGTACTTTGACTGACATTTATTTCGTCATGCAGCGCTGTACTGAAATTAATTTTATACCATTTTTTGGGGACAGAGAGCTTTCTTTTGGTGGTATTTAATCACCACTGCGGTTTTTATTTTTTACTATATAATGAAAAAAGTACCAAAAATTTTGGGGGAAAAACTGTTTTCCCTACGTTATGTTATAAAACAGTTATTATTACCCAAATGTTTGGCAAAATATAAAAGATGGGGTCACGTTGGGTAAATAGACAACAAACATGTCAAGCTTTAAAATTGCGTGCGCACGCGAACTCGCAAAAACTACCATACCCAAAATTGACCATAGGCGACACTTTAAAAGCTTTTACCGCTCATCAGGTTAGTGTTATCAGTGATTGATATCCCTAGAATTGTTGCTCTCACTGCGACGTTCGCGGCGATATGTAACATGCGCGGCATAATGGATGCAATCGTCGTTTCCGCACTCGACGCATGTTTGCATATGTGGGGGGCGGGGGACTTAAAACAATTTTTTACATTTTTTTCATTACCTTTATCTGTGACTTTTAATTTTTCTATATTTTTTTTGTAACTAATTCTTTTAAACATTTTTTTTCACTTAATTTTATTGCTATCACATATATTGGACTAACAAGTCCCCTTTGTGATAGCCAATTTTCAGTGACAAGTCCTCTTTATGGAGACATCAGGGGTCTTTTAGACCCCTAATGTCACCTAGGGACCCCTAGAGAAGCTGATGAAGCAAAAACCTGCTTCATCAGCTTCTCTCCGGTTTCTGTACTGGAGAGTGACACTAAATGCAGGCAGTGATGTAATACACATCACTGTCTGCATTCCGAAGAGGAGATCAAACGGAGCTCGTGTACTGAGCTCCGTTTGATCTCCGGCCGCAGAGCTGCTGTGCTGGTCCCGGGCTCACACCGGGCACAGCGGAGCTCGGGATCGCCAGCATCGGAGGGCCGCACACCTGCACGCATATTACAAGCAATCGGGCGTCTCTACAGCTCCCCTGCTCCAGCGGTCTATGGATCCTTGAGCTATCACGTTCTATACACAGTGCATAGGACATGAGGATGCGGAGTGACATACCATGGCTGCAACGGAGGGGGCGACAGACTAGAGGGAGAGCTGTGAAAGCCGGCTGCCTCCACAGTTCGGGTGAGTATAACTTTATTGTAGTATCTGGACAAAAGCAAACACTTAACCCTTGCAGTGAGGGGGTAGCCTCACTACAAGGGTTAAGAAGAGTCTAGGGGCACTAGTGCAGTGCAAATGGCTCCCACTTAGATATAAGTAAATCCAAAGGTTTCTGGCACTCAGCACGTTTGCTGGAGCCATGTTAATAGCAGCCTAGTCACAGCAAGAATACAGTGCACACTATAGTATGCACTCCTACAGACACGTATACATGTGCGGGTACAGGTGTACTTGAAACTGATAAAAGCCAGCTTAGATCTATGTCTTAATGTGCACAGAAAAGTATGGCATAGATCTTTACTGCATAGTTATTAAGGGGTTAAGTGATAACCTCTGGAAAAGTCTGATGAATTTTGCTGTTACAAAAATGGGCTTTGAGAAGAAGTGTGCATTTCTTCTTGCAATGCCTGTTAGATCTACTTTGTTGTTCACTCAGAAAACAATTTAATCCAGAGCAGTATGAAATGAGAACAAACCAAATCACTAACATGAACCAAATGATCTGGATAGTAGATTAGGTTATATACAGGTGAAACTCGAATAATTAGAATATCGTGCAAAAGTAATTGCAGTAAGTGCTGCAAAAGGGGCCCAAACCAAGTACTGAGTACATATGCATGCTTGTACTTTTCAGAGGTCCGATATTGTTCTATGTACAATCCTTGTTTTATTGATTGCATGTAATAATCTACTTTTTTGAGGTTGTGGATTTGGGGTTCTTGGGGTTTTCATGAGCTGTAAGCCATAATCATCACAATTATGACAAATCATGGCTTGAATTATCTTGCTTTGCATGTAATGAGTCTCTCTCATATATTAGTTTCAACCTTTTAAGTTGCATTAGTGAAATAAATTAACTTTGCACGATATTCTAATTATTCGAGTTTCACCTGTACATTAGAAACTGGTCATTTAGAATGTTTGACATGACTGTCTACTTGAGGTCAGGAAATATATAACCTCCTGCTAGTATTCAATAAAACCAAATAGCTGAAATGAGAACAATAAAGAACAAAATAGGCCCCAGGCCTGAGGGGTTCACCGAACATTTTATCCACAGTTTTATTTGTACCATGACTGCTATAACTTTGCAGAGGTTAGCTTATTTAGAGTTTGTGGGAAAAAGTTTGTGGGGAATTTCTTAGTCCTTATTACAAATAGAATTGAATTGAAACGGAACTCATTCCACTCATTTTAAATCTTAAAAATAAAAAGTCTTGCAGATAACACAAGTGTATTTACAAAAAAAAATGCTTTGAGCTGATTTAACAGAGGGATAACAGTTGGTCAAATTCTTAATATTCAGGACGCCACTATCAATTCGACAGGGGATCCTGCTCTGTGTATTAGTAATCACTGTGCTCCTTATCCACATAGTATAACCGGCTCTTAGTTTGAGTCCCAAAGATTACTCTCCCAGTGGAACCTGCAGGGTCGGGCTGTCGGCTTGACAGTTAGGTCCTGCTCTGCACCTTAAGAGTTCTTGTTTGAATACAAGCTAAAAACAGGTTGTAGCCTTCATTCATAAATGATTGCTTATGTTCAGATCAAAGTATTGTTCTTTCATCTGCACATATTATTAGTTTAAAGTGACACTAAACTCAGGAGTTAGATCTTGCATTCACGTATCTTAACTATTAACAAAAATGTATCTTATTTGTGTATCATTCGGCAGAAGATCCTCAAATCATCTCTGAAAGGTGCTGACACTGTCCTTCCTTCTGCAAGGTGGCTACTTTTGTCACCTCTCCAAGCTCTCTCCCGTGATGGACTACAATCTCATGTTTAGTTTACTAATTTGCATTGAGATTGCAGTCCATCACAGGAGTGAGCTTGGAGCGGTGGCTACTTTACAACACACACAGGGGCCATGTGGAACAAAAGTAGACACCCTCCAGAAGGAAGGACAGTGTTACGTACCTGGGTGGAGATCGAGTTGAGCTGGGATGCAATTATGACAGAAGGGACACAAAGGGGGGGTTGGGGGGGGGGTATCAACAAAGCTTCTGCTGCCATTATAATGGCATGAGTGGTGTGTGCCCCATTAACAAAGCAGGTAGACTTTTTTTAGGTCTATCTACACCGCCTGCCCCAGTTTCTATTTTCACAGTGAATTAGAAACTGGTGCCAATTCCATGCTCAGTTAACAAATGGATTGTGTCAGTTTTCAATGTAGAAAACTTCCACATATGGGATATGAACTGTATGCCAGTAACCTGGCAGAGAGCAAACAAACATCTGTCTGCCCATGCAGTGAACACAATACAAGGGAAGAACCTGAATATAGACAGGGACAGCTCCTTTCTCTGCCTATATGCCCACCTGTTCACCCTGTGAACAGTATGTGAATGTATGATTAATAGCCTTCCTCCTTGCTCTCAGATGAGCGGGCAGACTGGGATGTTTGTGGTCAAGGAAGGCCAAAAAGCAGAACACTGGACTTCAGCTGTCTTGTTAAATCTTAACAATGCATTCAAAAAATGCAGGTTTGAGCTTGGAGCTACATTATAACACACACAGGGGCCATGGGGAACAAAATTAGCCAACCTCCAGAAGAGACTGTGTCAGTACAAATTCAGAGATGATTTGAGGATCTACAGCCGAGTGATACACAAATAAGATACATTTTTGTTAAAAGTTAAGCTACTTGAATGCATTATTAAGATTTAACTGCTCAGTTTAGTATTACTTTAAGGTAGTGTCTGGCCTTCAGATGTGTACTTGTACCTTTAGGGAGGATGGAGCTGCTTCCGGGAGAGGTTACATTGCTGTATATATCCCACAGTTGGGAAATTCAGATGGTGTGGTGCTGGGAATCACACTTGTTAGAGGTGCCTTGACTAGGCATTTTTTTTCTTTCCTTTCCTTTTCCTTCTTGTGTTCTGCATCTTTCTTACAGTATTACCCTTAGTGACTAATTGCCGCTAAAAGGCACTTTCTCGATTACTTAGTAACACTAGGTCAATGATACTGTTGGTTCATATATCCTGCTTCTGTTATTTAATCGCTACCGAGTGTAAGTTTTCCATTTCTAGCAAGCAGTCACTGAGGTTAAGTCTACCTTTTTCCTTCTGTATATTGCATTTGATATTCATGTCCTGTGTGCGCTTTACATTTTCCACATTTTTGTCATTATTTCTATTTTTGTTTGGAAAATAGAATTATTTGAAAGAAAGTGTGCTGGGGATCTCTTTTGTACTGTTTTTGTGTGCTGCCCTGCCCATGTGAGCAGCTGCTATATTTGTTTTCTCTTATTGAATGAGGGCTGAATCGTGATGTCACTGTCCCTTGTGCAATCAGGGAAAGCCACATATTCATTGCTAAAAATACTAGACATTCTCTCAATGGCCGCTGTGCTGAGAAAGCTTTTCCCTTGTGTTTTCAGAGCAAAGGGAAAGCCGCTCAGCACAGCGCCATACAGGACTCGGCAAATTGCTGTCAGCCCTGTAGTATCTCCGACTAATACAGTGTTTTACAGGACATATGCATACTTACATTGGGCCAAGGTGGACCGCTGTAAGTTTGCATGAAACGTTATACCTGGAGTTCAGCTTTAAACTAAGTAGAGACATGATTTGATCTTTTCTTTCAAATAACTAAATGTAACAAATTAATGTACAAAAGTTTAATCCACATTACAGTAGCAACCAATCAGAAACTACTACAAGTCTGGCTTCTCTAAACTGGATTTTAATTGTTTGCTATGGATTAACATTTTGTCCTTTGCTCCTTAAATTTTTTTTCGAATGAGCCAAAATGCTGACATCAATTCTAAAGTTGCTTTCAGCAAACTGCAACTTATACCAATTTGGGCTTTGAAAAAAAGCAAACAGGTAGCATCACTGTAGTTCTAATAGTTCCTTGTGTTAAGGATAATCAGGAATTGATTAAAAGGACAAACATGGTAAATAATATGGTTCATTAAAGCATTCTGGCATAGACCATAAAAATATTCTGTTTGTTAATAAAAAGGCAGCACACAAATTCGGTGGTGCAGCAGACTAAGCAGATCATGTAGGTGTATTGGAATTGAAAGGTGTATCGTACGACTTTTGGCTGGTTTTCAAACATGCTCGTAAGACAAAAGTCCTGCGACCGTACAGTAGAAACGGTTGCACGCCTTCCATACACCTTGCGATTATCGTACGATCGCTGGATTTATCCGCGATTATCGTATGATAATCGCAAGGTGTATGGGCACCTTAAGACTCAAGTGTATAAGTGCCACATCAATACTATGGATCGTTGCCAAATATTGTGCATATGTGATATACCACCGCATCAGCGGGTTTACCGCTCCTTGTGCCCAAAGAAACCGAGTTCAGGGCAGTGAATCGTAAAAGGGAAAAACTGGACTGTACCATTTAAAGCCGCATGGATAGTATGTCCAGGTTCTATATATTACCAGTGTAACATGCTGTATGTGCTGTAAGCAGCAGGAGTTTCCTGCTCCAGTTGGCATCACACAGGGGGCATCACCACATGTCATCTGACATGTTTCATCCTAGTCTCAGGACTGTGGTCTTGGTGACTGGGATGAAACGCTTCAGGTGACATCTGACCTGATGTTCCAATTAATAGATAAGATCTCCTTTCCAGTATGTACAAGATCATGCCTCACTCACTGTATATAATTTTCTCAAAAAAATATTTTTCTGATTCTGTTCCAAAGTTTCTTACCGGTAGATCCTTCTAGTAACAGCACTTCCTGTTGCAGTGTGACACCACCAAGCCAATGCCTCACAATTTGCATTGTAGTCAATTATTTGGCTGAACTTTCTATAATGTTGGGCACATACCTTACAACCATCGCAAGACTTTTGTCTTGCGATGGTTGCAAGGTAATTAAAAAAACATACGATCTGCTAATTTTGGACAGCCAGATCGTACTTGCGATGACCGCAAGCCTGCCCCGCTGAGGGGCGGGCTTCCGATGACCGCAATGCCGAACGGGCAGCGTGCGCTTGCGCACACCGGCCCGCCCGGCTTTTATCTTACGAACATGCTACACACCTGCCGAAAATCGTACAATGCTCGGCGGGTTTTCGAACATGTTCGTAAGATAAAAGTCGTGCAACCTTACAGTAGTAGACACACCTTACGATAATCGTACGATCGTGGGATTTCCCGGGATTATCGTACAATTATCGCAAGGTGTGTGGGCACCTTTAGGTGTATCAGACAGTCAGCCCAATGACTAACTAAATGAGCTGGCTTGGCAGGCTGTCAATGCTGCTGCTAATTGTGAGGTAGTGATTTATCATTCCCAGCCTGCAACAGAAGTGCTTTAATGGCAGATGTTGTGGTTTGTCACCTGCACTTCATACGGCTATATGTATAGACCTTTTGCATAGTTACATAGTATTTGGGGTTAAATAAAGACATATGTCCATCAAGTCCAACCCATATAGGTCCACATTCAACTCATTCTTAGGAATACTTGTACCCCTGTATATTACGGTCCCTCAGGAAATCGTGCAAAAGTGTCTTGAACATTTCCACACTCTTAGCTGAAATCACCGCCTGTGGCAGTGAGTTCCAGACCCTAACCGCTCTTACTGTGAAGAACCCCCTTCGCCCCTTGTGCTGGAATTTTTTATCCACCAATTTTAGGTGGTGGCCTCTAGTCTTTGTAATGGAGTTAAACTTAAAGAGTTTGTTGCTAATGTCACCATTGAACATCTAGTACATGAAAATCATATCCCCCCTTAATCTCCTTACTTCCAATGTGAACATGTTTAAATTCAGTAGCCTTGTCTCATAGCTCTGGTCTTCCATTCCCCTAATTAGGTTCTCTTTCTGAATAGCGATGCTCGAAGTGATGACACGGATGTCACCCGTGTTCTCACAATACGGATGAATGGAATCACCAGCACTTACAAGATGCAGAATTCTTGTTAATTTTTTATTAAACGTGTCACAAACTTCAATCAAACCAACGTTTCGGGGTTACGCAGGGTTGCTTCCTCAGGGCGACAGTGACCTAGTCAAACCTAGGAGGGTGGTTACTTTTGTTCCCCCACGGTTCTTCTTGTGTGTGTTGTAAAGTAGCCACAGCTCCAAGCTCGCTTCTGTGATGGACTACAGATCACGGTTAGTTTACTAATTTGTATTGAGATTGTAGTCCATCAAAAAGAATCATACATCTGCGTGTATAATGTGCCTGTCCATCAAATTCTGGCCTGCGTTTCCCTCCAGGTATGTCCATCTCTCCTTACCACAAATATTTCCAATTTCAACCTGGCACCAGTCTTTATAAACATCAGCGTCAGGGCATGCGCCGTCAGACTTTTGTTCACTCCAAGCAAGTTGTGCCTATACATATCTGCATTTTACCCCTTGAAGCAGATCAAATGCAGGTCACATGGAGGCAAACTTTGAATGATCCTAGAAGTGTCTCAAACTGATAACGTCATCACAAGCCCTTAATCGATCTTTTCAGCAATGTGCTAGGCCCATCCACCTTCCTTAGCTAAACAAATCTGCTGTCCATCTGTATTGGTCCATTTATGTTAGTATGTTTGCGTCAAAGTCAAGTTCACCACCAAAGACAATCTTTCTGTGGCAGTATGTTCATGACTGCTAATCAAACCATCTTTAACATTCAGTCTACATCTGTGTCAGAGCCCTGTTTATCAGCCCAGAGTATTCAATGTTACTTGAGCTGCCATTATTAATCAATATATCTATTGTATGTTAATCCATGTATATCTGTCCCTACAAATGACAAATCAGTCTGCCAGGGCCCAATAGATTATCACTGTCCGTCTTTATGTCTGTCAGTTCCCATTCCAAATGCCTGTCAGTGGAAAATTAATAGATTCCCAGTCAGTTTGCCTGCCCAGTCTTCCTACGTCCATTTATACAGTATGTGTCAATGCCAGTCGTCTGTCAGAGATAATTAGACCATTTGCCAAACCAGTCAGTCTGTTCTTCCGTGTATGCACATGTGCCTGTGTCAATATCAGTAAGGCTGTCTGCCATGACCATTTATCTGCCAGTGTCAAAGCAATAGATAGGAACCAGGGAGAAAACTAAAATGAGAAGGATTTTTCGTTTTGCGATACAATTGGCCCCTTTATCTGGACTAAGAAGCTATTGACTCCAGATGCAGATCTCAGTGCCTGTTAGGATCCAGAGCGCCTCCAGGTGGCGCTGGAGCTGAGCCCTGCAGTTCCTGGGCTCACCTGCAGGATTCTCCAGGCAGCCAGGGGCTACTAGGTGCCAGACCACCACTGGGTGGTGCTGGTACCTGCAGCTCCAGTGCTCACCTGTGGGTGTCTCCCAGCTGTCAGGAATCAGCCCATTAGGTAATACTCCTGGGAGAGTATTTAAACCCTCCCTGCAGTCTGGACCTTGGCTCAGGATTTTGTTGCTTTCCCCTGTTGTCTGAGTCCTCTGGCCTGAACCCTGAGACCCTGATATTTGCATGCTATGTTAGTACCCTGTTTCCTGTGTGGTTACATTTTTGGTTTATGCCTGTTGTGGATTGTTTTAGTTAGCTTGCTAGGTTTATTAAAATATTTTATATATACCATACTTACCTGGTCCGTGTGGTCACATGTGTTTGGTCTGCCTGTAAGGGTACCTGTGCAGGTGTGGGGTCACCTGCACTGGGATCCCCTGACAGTGCCCCTTAAACATTGGTGAGTTTGTCTAAATTTCAGGACCTCTATATCTGGTGCTCCTTGGAATGTCACTGTAGTCACTGGGCCACAAACTATACATGGAGCAGTGCCCTGTATATGTATATTTGTGTGCTCCGTGTCCAATAAGCAGGGGTTCCTAACACAATACATTGCAGGGAGCAATACAGCAAGCTATAACAGCTGATTGTATCACTACTTCTCCCCTCTCCTCTAAGATCAGGAAGTGATCACCTAAGGACAGACAAGTGCAGACACAAAGCAGCGCATAGCTATTCGCTGCCTACTCTCTCTACGGAGGGTCCGTCTGGGAACCTGCCAGCTGCTTTCTCCCTTCTCACCTCAGTTCAGCTAGGCAGAGGGAGGAGGAATCTTCTCCTGGCTCAGTCTCCCCCTGTTAAGCGTCTTTACAGATGCGGTTCAAATTTATGTTTTTTCTGTTAAAATGTTTATTAAGAAAAAAAATATTTTCTACTCTACAGTTTATTTATGTTTACTATGCCCCATTTTATGTTTTCATTTAAAAGAACAATACCTGGTGAATCTGCCATTCTTTCTCTCCATGCTGTCAACATTATCCCTGGATTCAGACCCATAGTAATTTTAACATGCAGGGGCAGTTCAGCCAGTAAAAGGGAAAAGGAGGGTACCACGCCAAAGCAGAGCGGGCCTGCAGTTCCTGAGTTAGAATGTGATGTCACTGGCCTTTAAGCCTGCCCTTTTTCCAACTAAACAACAGTGGCCATCCATAGGAACTCGGTAAAATGGTATACCTTTTTTTTATGGCACATACAGTATATTTGGACAGATGTATTTTTATTTTGTAAATCCAAAAAAATGCTGTGTTGTTGGCCCATAACAGGACTTTTGAGCGGAGTGCATTTCTGGCAGGGCAACAGGTATTTTTCTGTACTTGCAGGCCCATTCCCAGTCAGTTCTAGTGAATTGCATTAACACACAAGAAAAGATTGAGAAATAAGGCATGCACAATTTTTTAAATGCAGGTGGTGATTTGTGAAGTGCTGTAATGCATTTGCATTGGAGCTGGCTTGGATTAAAGTGGTACTAAAATGCTCTTTTTTTTTTTACATTTATCCCCTCCTAGCAAGCAGTATAGCATGAAGAGTTTGGAGAAGGCAGGAGAAGGGAACAATCTAGGCCAAAATAGCTGAACTGGAAAGTGAGCTGAATTGGATAATTTTTCCAAATCAGCTATTTCAGCCTAAGTTGGTCACTTCTCCAACTCCTTCACCCTTTTGTGAATAACCCTGTTAGTGTCACTTTATTGTTTTGGAGTGCCATTGATGTTCCTGCAACGCACCATTCTAGAGAGAGGTCTGAATGGGCTTTAAAGAGATAAAATATAGGGAATATGCATGTTTTGTAGAGATGTAGATACACTTTATGCGGTAAATGCTGGAAACAAAAACCCCTGCTTTATGCTAAAATGACAACTCAGAATATTTTGTTTTCTTTACAGACATAGGTAATTCTATGCACACAACTGTGACAGGTATTGGAAGGTATTTTACATAAAGTAACACTGCTTGGCTATGTTGAGTCTTTAGGTAAAAATCCCTTAATGGTTAGTCAAAGTAAACAGCGTAAAAAAAATCCACAAGACTGAAGTAATCAACTCATTTTATTTTGCCATGCTATACTTCCACATTGAGCAGGTCAGGTGTATTCTCGTCTGAGCAAATAATTATGTACCAGAGGTGGACATTTAGAGACTGCATTTCTGACAGGACAGAATGAGATCGCTTTGTTTTTATCTAGTGCATTGCGGGCCATTAGCCTGGAGGCCAGCCCAGCTGACGCCCGCCAATAACATGCAGGTGAACGTGGTACACAGACTGGCCACCATCTGGTCCCTCATTGACGACCAGCCGGAAGCCATTTGTCAAGCCCAGATCAGCAGCACATTTCTTGCCAACAATCATCAGATGTCCTAGTAGCTGTGGAATGAGAACAAAAGGATAAAAGGTTAAAATGTATGCAATGTAATGTTTACACTGTAAAAATATTAATGCTGAAGTGACAAGATCCAGTGCTGTACAGAAGGCTCCTGTTTAAGTATAGAATTATACATGATGGGTTTTCTCTTACAGATAAAAGAATCATGAGAGTGGCCAAAACTGGGTGGTCATAAGTTAAATCCTAAAAATGCATTCAAGTACCCTAACCATTAACAAAAATGTATCTTATTTGTGTATCACTCAGCTGCAGATCCTCAAATCATCTCTGAATTGGTGCTGACACTGTCCTTCCTTCTGGATGATGGCTACCTCTGTTCCCCATGGTGTGTTGTAAAGTAGTCACCGCTCCGAGTTCACTCCTGTGGACTTCAAGCTCATGTTGAGTTTACTAATTTGTATTGAGATTGTAGTCCATCACGGGAGTGAGCTTGGAGCGGTGGCTACTTTACAACACACACAGGACCATGGAGACCAAAAGTAGCCACCCTCCAGAAGGAAGGGCATTGTCGACCCCAATTCAGAGATAATTTGAGGATCTACAGCAAAGTGATGTACAATTAAGGTACATTATTGTTAATGGTTAACCCCTTTCTGACTGATGACAGGATTACCCCATCATGATCGTTCAGTTCGTTAACAGCCAATGACAGGATAATCCCATCATGCGGTACAATGAGCGCTTGTCCACGAAGTCACTGCTGTTGATGGGTCCCTCGAGGTCCGAGGCAGACGCTCAACAGCAGATTAGGTGGTCACAGTCTTGTAATCACAACAACAGCTGATCGCTGTGACCGTCACAGAGGCGGCAGCAGCTCAGTGTTTTGAACCTGCTATCAGGATGTGTGTTACAAAAGTGATAAAGTATCTCTGAGGAGAATACTTATTATCTCCGAGTAGAATACAGTATCAAAGCCCCTGTAAATAAAAAAAGAATAACCCCTTAGTTCCCCCTAGTTTTAGAAAAATATATTCGATTTTAAAAAAAAATAAGTTTTTAACATTTTTAAAAAAGTTAAAGAAAAGTCAAAATATAGTTCCGAGGAGGCTATTAAAGTTAGGAAGCAAACATACCATATTCTAAAATTGCATTTCGGGGGCGTGGTTTGATGGCCGCCTGAACCAGCCGCATTCTCAGAAGGCTCCGACTCGGGCCGTCTAAATAGACAGCCTAACAGCCACATTCAGCAGCTGACATGGGCAAATATGGACCTCGCCAGTCAGCCAAGTCTCAGCAGACACAGAAGCTAAATTTAAAAAAAAGTCCAAAACGATTAAGTCGTTTTTTGACCCGAGTGAGCCGCAGGAGTCCATGCCTCACAAAATGGCGCCGCCTGACTACCGAACGCCTCGTGGAGGGCCGAATGTCGCGGCACACACACAGCCGGAACCAGAGGGCTCGGACCTGTCAGGGTCTTTGTCAGGCTCATCCGAAACTCCAATTTAAATTAGCTCTGTTCGCAGATGACGTAATTCTTTCTATAACATCCCCACAACGGTCTTTACCAAATTTGCAATCAGAACTTCATAATTACTCCATGGTATCGGGCTGTACATTTAACTTAGGCAAAACTGAAGTCCTCCCTTTGAATATATGCCCCGCAAAAGTGACCTCATTACAAACCATATTCCCTTCCAGTTTAAAAGTGATAAAATTAAATATTTGGGAATCTTCTTTACACATAACATACACTCGCTATATGCAACCAACTATAAACCATTGTTTCAACCACTAAGGTTCCATCAACAGAGATGGAAGCCCTTGAGACTGTCATTTACTGGCAGATTGACTTCAGTGAAAATGACATTACCAAAGCTGTTGTACCATTTTACCACGTTACCGGTAAGAATACCAGCCGTAGACTTAAAATCTTTCCAAAAGGAGGTACTAAACTATATCTGGGATGGAAAGCGACATCAGGTGTCACAAAAGATAATACATGCTCCGACAGCTAAGGGAGGTCAGGCTCTACCACATTTTTCTACATACTACCGAGCGGCCCAACTGAGAGTAGTACCGGCCCTATCAAGGTTTGATCCACCTATGGGATGGGTGACAATAAAAGGCCTCTGGCTTGCACCGATCCACCCTAATGCAATGCTGTGGTCCAACCCAGTGCAAATACCCAAGGGAGCAATGCTTTCCTCCACAAAGCTTATGCTAGAAATCTGGAACAAGGTTAAGATCCCTAAAGGCCTGACGACGGATCGGTCCCCACTGACTTCCTTTCTGTTGAACCCAAAATTACAGTCAGGGGTATCTAGGGAGTGGGTGGAGATGTGGCAATCCAGAGGGTTGTTTCACCTTAGAGACTTACTAGACAAGGTTACAAACAGGATACTGCCATTTGAACAACTAAAGGAAAAGCATGACCTCCCTGCCAGAGCTCTCTACTCATACTTCAAATCAAACATTTTGCTCAATCGATCACCAAAACATTAACCTTCCCCTCACGCACCCCATTTGAAACTCACTGTTTGGTGCCACACTCCTCTAGGGGTATGATTTCCTTTCTCTATAGCGTATTGGATGACTCGGAGCAGGGCAAGGTTACCTCACCATATATGCGGAAATGGGAAAATGCCATGGCGACTACAATCTCACCCCAGCAATGGGAACGTATATGGAGGATGGCTGCAAAATCCTCGATTTGCTCGATATATAGAGAAAATCAATATAAAATAATGTACCACACGCCGGATTTCCTCCATACACTCAACCCAAAGTTGTCCCCAAATTGCTGGAGGTGTGATGGTACTAGCGGCACCCTATACCACATATTCTGGACTTGCCCGGGAATTCTACCCTATTGGAGAGAGGTCAAACGTATCTTGGAATTGCTAGTTGGACAGACACTCTCCGAACACCCCATACATTACTTGTTGGGACTAACCTTCCCTAACCTCTCAAGGGCCAATAGGAAATTGACATTGCATATTCTCACGGCAGCCCGCCGTCTCATACCACTGCAATGGAAACGTAAACTCCCCACATCGAAACTTGATCTATATGCTAGAATTAAAGACGTACAGTTAATGGAATACCTAACAGCACGGCTAAATAACACAATTGAAGCCCATAAAGAGGTATGGAGAGCATGGGATGCTTATGAGGAGAGCACAGATTGAGGGATGGGGGAGGGATGGCCAAATGAGGGGGGCACGGAGGGAGCTTGGTTAAGAAGTGGGGAGTGCGGGAGGCAGGGGATCCTGGTATGTGCTGTTCATGCGGATAGCAATCCTGGAAGATGCTCGTATACACTCTTTTCTATGCTTCCTTCATCGCTATATCTTCTCGATGTTATAAAGATGTTGAATTAGGTATAGATACATCAAGTTAGATAGATATCGGTTAGATTTTGAGTTCTATAGATAAGACGAGCCAGAACAATACAATATATGCTATAATTAATGAGGACCTAGCCACGAAATATAAAGATGTTGAATGGAAATGTGGGTAAATCATATATTGTGATGTATAATTAAACAACCCCATAACGGAAAACGGAATTGTATATACAATGTGCTTTCTGGTGAAATATTAGTAATTTTGATGCCTTAACTGATGCCTAAAGTTATGTATCACTTACATGCTACTTTAATAAAAATTGTCACTTTTAGAATTGTATTTCACTCATTGTATTTTGTGACCTAAAACTCCCAAAATAAAAAAAGGTAAAATTCCAGACATAGGATATACCATATAAATCAGGACAAATAAAATAAATTATGAATTACTGTTAGCTACACTAATTATATAGACAATATTATTGCCGAAACTGTGAAAAATGTGTTTTAAATTGTTTTGCATTGTTTATTTTTTTTTTAATTGAATTTATATATGCATATATGACAGCAAATTAAGTGCATTTTGTCCTTTAAAAAAAAGGTATATAATATGTGTAGGTGCAATCCATAGGGAAGATGGAGAAAATCTGTTTGCACAGTAACAACTTGGCCTTATGTTAATGTTATGCTAACAAAAATGATGTACAGTAGACACAAATTGGCACACTGGCATTTATGTTTATAACTGGTAAAATACCAAATGACGTTGTGTATGCGGATGTGTTTGCCGCTGATCCAAAATGCCATCCAGCATATCTAGTGCAAGATCACTTCTGCTCTAGTTAAAAGGTGTCTGCTGGACACGCAGGAAATGTGATGATGTCACCCATGACATCACTCCACTTCCCCTGTAAACACAATGGGGAAATTAATAAAGTGTCTCCAAGACAAACTTTGTCTCAAATGGAGTGCAGCCAATTAGCTTTAAGATTTACATTTTTTATGCTGTGGAGGGGGGGGGGGGGGG
>NW_017307857.1:200844-212510 GCF_000935625.1 Nanorana parkeri
GGGGGGGATATATCAAAAAGGTAGAAACTGATTGGCTGCAATGGGCAAACACACCATTTGTCGCAAACACTTTTTATTAATTCCCCACCCCAATGTAAAAACATTGTGTTGCACTGCTCTATTGCAGAGAGTTCTGTAATGGAATGGGATCAGAAGCCTAGCTGATAAGTTCAGCACTTGGGCTTAGTTTTTAACCATGCATTTTTTTTAATGTTTCGTATTGGTTTAGTAGTTACTTTTCCTAATAATAATATAATTGTAGCTAGATAGTAGTAGTCATTCAACTGGACTTGTTCTGTAATACTTATGTTTTACAGCTTAACCAAAAACGCTTCAATTCTAAGCTGCAAAATGACTTCAACATTACAAAACATGTCCAGTTGAATGTGACTAAGTACTACTTACAATACCAGGGCCAGACAATTTCCAGGAGCCAGCTGGCCAATACTCCTTAAAATGTACAGCTGGCGTTTAGCTTTTGAGGTTCTCTATAGTTGTGCAGAGGCACAGGAAAGAGAGTGCAACTCCCTTGCCTACAATATATCTGTTTTTACTCCATTCAGGTGCATGCTTTTTATGAAAATAGAATATAAATAAACTTTTATGTGAAATCATACGGTGTGCGCCATGGACTATGCTTTATTTTACCTATGGTTATCCGGATACAGAGGACAAGAATACTTAGTGGTTTAGTCTGCGGGTGAAACAAGCCCATATTGAAGAAAAAAAAAAAAGAGGATTGGTATTGTAAGATCTTATCCACAAAATCTTTCTGGACGGTGAGGTGCTATCTAAAGATCTTATCCACAAAATCTTCCTGGATGGTGAGGTGCTATCTAAAAGGTGCAAACAAGGCGAATGGAATGTGCTGGTGATCACAGCACTTACAAACGGCCACATAGTTATCTGACTTACTACTAGTCTAGCTAGTCTAGCTGGAGTTATATGAACTTTGCTCGTTATTATCACTTTTGTATATGAATTGATTATCACACAGTTTGGGATGTTTACACTGTTTAACTTTAGAATAACATACTTCGTATCATGTTGAAAGTTCATCTGGATACATTTAAATTTGTTTGATTAAAAACCTTTTTTTTTATATTTGTCACGGAACGCAGCACATTTTTTTTCGACTAAACTTTTAAAGCCCATTCACACTATTGCATTACAGTAAGCCATGCCTTACTGCAAACCATGTTTTATGTGTGGGCAGCGTAGTGTTGTAGTGGTTAGCGCTGATGCCTTGCAGCACTGTTTCCTCCAACACTCCAAAGACATGCTGAAAGGTTAATTGGCTCCTGTCCAAATTGGTCCTTGTATGTATGCATGCGAGATAGGGACCTTAGATTGTAAGATCCTTGAGGACAGGGACTGATGTGAATGAGCACTGCATGAATAGTTGGTGCTATATAAATACCTGAAATAAAGTAGTAATTTTTTTCTCCTGGTTACAGTGTGTTAGGCAGCCCATTGAAATGAATGATTAAAACTTCCCTCCACTGAGCGATCCTAAAATAAACATTTTATAAACGATAATCTACTAAGCAGCTGTGACAAAAACTGATATTATAAAAACATATGGTGAAAACAGAGCTGTATGCAAACACTAATAATAAAATACAGTAATCCAATACAATTCTTATAAATGAACTAACCTAGTACACTGCCAGTGATATATATGCAAAAAGACAGTTCACCACCACAGTGAAAAATATCAAATTCTGCGCTCCCGCTGTGCTCTCCGCCACCTTTAGAAATTTACCCTCACCAGACACGAGGGACCTTGGGATTATAAAAGTCTTAAAATGTTTAAAAGGAGAACTATGGGGTCAGGGCTTTTCCCCATAGTTCTCCTTAGACGTCACTCACGCCTCCCTGCAGGGATTCCCCCCCCTCCCCTGTCCGATCCTCCAGCGCTGACTGGCGGAACGGACGGGGGAGGGTACAGCTGGCTCTGCCTCTACATAGGCAGAGCCAGCTGTCACTCACGCAGCTTGGTGAATCCAGACAGTATTGTCGGGATCCGTTTCAGCTGCAGCGTCCCAGTATACCATGAGCTGTAGCTAGCTGTATACTGAGCTTTGGGTGACGGGAGGACGCTAGTTTGTGTCCTCCCGTTAGCCTTAGGAGAACTATGGGGAAAAGCCCTGACCCCATAGTTCTCCTTTAAAGATTTCCATACGTTATTTACAGGTCTAATGACAAGGCCTCTACCAATCACCATGTAAATCATCAGTAGTTAAACCGCAGGAAAAACATGACTCATACAAAGGAAATTCTCAATCACATTTATGCTTCAATCGCATGAGTGTGCACATCCGTACAACCCAAATGCCCATGTAAAGACTTGCTCCCAAGAGGGATAGGGGCAGCCTTTATTTGCATGCAGCCACCTGTACATTGCTATCACGGGACGCGACTAAACGCCGACTCGATCCTGCTCATCTTTACAAGTCCGGTTACATGCACTGCATCCAAGTGTGTGCAGGTTTCGGGCTGACGTGTTCTGTCATAGGGAAGTACACGTGGCTGTAATTGTTCCCCCTGGGAGAAGGTCTCTGCAGAGGCATGCATTCCCATGTGAATGAGGCCTAGCTCTATAGATATCTGGAGTTAATCAGCTATATGTTATCTGTGCACCTAAATCACTATCACTAATACAATGTTTCTTTGTGTCATACACCACACAAACCAAACTCACATAGTTATTATTATCTGTGACCGCTGAACATCAGATTCACAAAGTTGTGCAACTAAAACGCAAGCCAGTGTAAGCTTGGTGTGAGACAGTGTAAGTTTTTTTTTTTTGGCAGGCTAGCTGGTAAGTGTGCTGGGAAATGTGTGTGTTTGTACTGTCAAAAGCCCTTCCATGTCCACCTTTCTTTAAAAACTAGTTATAAATTGATGAGTATGTTTGCCATTTGCTTGAATTATTAGCGGTCATATAACTCGATGATATATCAGGTCTGAGAAGGATACGACATCAAGTCATAACTTGAATTATCTCCAAAGAAACTAAACATAGCCAATGTGGAATTACCCAGGGGTTATGAGTGAGAAGGACCTATATACTGATGGATGTGCAATTCCATTTATTATGGCATGTTGAAAGATTGTCAGCATACTCTACACGACGTCACATTTACCAGCTTGGCACAGAAAAGCAATAACACACACACACCTCTATTTCAGTCTGTAAATGCTGTGATCACCAGCACATTCCATTCGCCTTGTTTGCACTTTTTAGATAGCACCTCACCGTCCAGGAAGATTTTGTGGATAAGATCTTACAATAACACACACACCTATTTCAGTGTGTAAATGTCCAATGTGACACTGCCGTAATACATTAGGCATAAGATGGAACCTTAGCTGCTTATATTAAAAATGAATGAGAAACACACCTGCATTAAATCCCATTTACATGACAGCAAATTACAATTTTGCACATGACTGATTTTTTTTTTCCTTGCCGTCATAAAACAGATGAGTGGTCAGGAAACCAATCTGTGAAAACTTCATAAACCAGCATTTTCTAATTAAATCACAGAGCCCGCGTGCGTAGTGGTAATTAGCCAAGCTGGCACTTTTGGAAATGACTGCTAAGATAGATCTGTCAAATAAAGTATGGTGAACAGAGAATATCTCATGAGCAACCTGGTGTTGTTAAACAACCTGAAAAAAAAAGCCTACGTGCCACACATGGAGGAAGACCACATGCCCCCAATTCTAGTCTAAGGTGTTATCATAAAACTGAATTTCTTTGAATAGTTCTAAAACTGCAAAACATTTTTCCTTAATACTTAAAAAAAAGAAAAAAAAAGGTTAAACATATTAGATGCAGCGGTCAACATACATTTTTCTGTTTCAAGCTGCTTTTAATGCTCATTTTCCAGACAATGGAATGTAGCATAAAACAAAATGTTGGACTAGTGCAATGTTCTATGATTAGAATGCTGTTGGTGCGATATAAATCCTATAGCTTTTTAATGTGTCCTCTCAGCTACAGAAACTATTGCAGCAACGCCACCTACTGCCAGAAACAAGCTCATCACACCTTAAAAATACAATCCGTGTAGTAAACCTACATTAAAAGTAATATGAAGGCTTCTGCTGTGCCCCTTCTGAAAATGCTAAATATCTGGCTAATTTTGGCCCCTTTCACACTGTCCGATCAGTGCACGGATCCCCTCCTGATCAGAGCAGTACGGATCGGATGCCACGGCACTGTTTACCGGCCCCTGGAAGTGACCAGGAGACTCTTCAGCTGCTTTTGTAAAGCTGACAGTCCCTTTAGGGAGTGTACAGGGGCCCACTCCCAGCGATGTATGGCACCATTGGCAGCGAAAGTGATAAAGTCTTTGTAAACCCCCAACAACGATCTCCTCTTTTATATGCTCCATTTGGCCTCTTAAATATATTGTTGAAATCGTTTTGTTACATCTATTCGATAAGGCCCGGTTCACACCTGAGCATTTTGTAGCGCGTTCGAACGCTCTGCAAAATGCTCAAACGCCGAAATCCCATTATTTCCTATGGGCATGGTTCACACCTGGGCGTATTACAGGCTGTATGAACGCGCTACAAAACTTCCTACACCCAAAGAAGTACAGGAGCTTCTTTGGGGCGTTTTTGTCGCGCGTTTCCATTGGGATACAGCCAAGTAGCCCTCAGAAACGCACATTTGTCGTGCGTTTTTTTACAGTGAATCGCGCGGCAAGCGCACAACACGAATGCGCATATTCGATACACCTAGGTGTGAACCCAGCCCATATATCTTTAGTGCAAAGATATATCTGTTGATCTCGCCAGAAATCCAGCACTGTCCTGTGCTCTTTGCAGTGTTATCAGCTCTGCCCAGATCACCAACCCCATATGGAGAAGAGTAGCGAGGGAGGTGTTCTATAGCATCAGCATTATTCATGTCCTAGGTTAACAACACTGCTCCACCATAGATATAGTACACGGAGTGAGTCACCCTAGGGCAGAGGAAGTGTGTTACTGGCAGGATCATCAGGTGAAAATAAGGAAAAAAGCCTGAAAAAAAGAGAAGCAATGCAGTCACCATATCTAAGAACTGGTAAGCTACAATATGTTACATTTTAGTTCTTGGGTTTAGATATATTTTAAGTGGCTTGATAATTAAGACTCTAAAAAGGTGACAAAAATGTGTTTTCCTTTTTGCTTTCTTATAGAAAACGCTCTTTAATCCTTAATTAGCAAAGCTCTTTTATTTGATCTCCCCTGGTTAGGATAAACCTGGACGTACTCAGAACGCTCACTTTTGGGTTCAGATCGGTATATCCACAGTCAGTCGCTTTGGCTCTGCGAGAAGCTGCTTGAGGTTGATCAGCTTCAACAGAATGCAGGGGTAACATCAGGGGTCTAACAGACCCCTGATATCTCCTTACAGAGAACTTGTCACTCTGCTATCACACACTTTTCAACCTCCTTTTGATAGAAATAAAGTTTTTTTAAAAAAGTTTAATATAATATCTACATGTTACAGAAATGGCTATTATTCTCTCTCTGTGTGCATTAAAATTAACTATATTTTTACTAGGGCTGTGGAAATTAAAGGTTAATTTCTCGATTAATCGTTAAACTTTTTGATCGACTAAAATTATTTTGATCGCTAATGAAAACACTAATCTCTCCGCCGGCTTCCGGGAGTCCCGTCGGCGATCCAGTGACGTCACAGACATCGACGTCACCGGACTCCTCCCCCAAGTGGCTCCGTCGGCTAACGAAGGGAAGGGGGAGGAGTCCGGTGACTCCTCCCCCCCCCTTCGTTAGCCGACGGAGCCACTAGGGCCGGTGAGTTTGCCCAAGAAACTTAGAACCAGTATTCACTTCAAATATATAATCGTGTTCAGGATTTAAAAAGAAAATGTTATATTACAGGACTGGAAGTCTAAACCAAGGAATCCTTACTCTGTGACAGGAGATCAAAGGGAGTTCAGTATACGAAGTGGATTTTTCGAGCCCTGTATATATAAATTTGCAAATGGCAAGTTAAAATGAAAAATGTACGATAAAGTCAACTTCTTATCCTTCCTCCCCAAATTATATTCACTTGAAATTAAGTTTTGGGAAGATCTGTGTATCCTGACCAGAATCTCTTCACAATCTTCCCAGTTCTACATCATATTACTGACACACGCATGTCCCAAAATCCATTGCCTTCAATAGAAACCCTTCTGCATCATGCCTTCTAATGAAGTCAGTGGGGTCCAGAACGCGATGAGGATTTAGAAGACAGTATAGATGACTCTGAACAGGCAAAGCAGTAAAGATCTGCATTCCATGTAAATATCTGTCATTACTGAAATACTAGGGGAGGGTGGCTGCAAAAGGATAAGTGCATTTATCCTTTAAGACCATTTCTTCAATTTGTATCCACCAGACACACAGCATGATTTATATCTGTCTTTTTCAAGGAGAAGCCAAACTGTTTTCCTAGCTGTTGGTTTCTGTTATGCCCCTGGATTTAACAGCATACATCAAAGTAAATCAGTCCCTGTGCTGTCTACGCAGCCTAAAGCAATGTATCCTCAGTGGGCCGAAACAGACCGGTTATTCATCAATATAAAAATGAGCTTTCACTTACAGCTTCATCAGCAGGATCCGCTTCAGATAAACGTCTAATAGCCTTCTTAGGCACCACTAGGAAATGTACCGGAGCTTGTGGAGAGATATCATTGAAAGCGATACACTGGAAAAGAAAAGAAAAAGAGCTTTGAATAGTTAAACTCACCTAGGGCACTTGGCGATATGTTTGGGTTAACTACAAATGGCAAACTCCAGAACGTACAGGAGAAAAGAAGGGATGAACAATCTAGGTAAGGTTAACATGTTATCCTGCAGTACTGTAAATAATTCTATTTAGGTTAAGGAAGAAAGTGCATTTTTTAGACAAAGTGCTCTACTTTTTGCCCACCTCCCTTAATCTTCACAGATCTATACTTAACAAGATCCAGAGGCCACTGCTTTGCTGTTTGTTGACATCCTGATTCCCTTGAAAGCATCCATCTCCCTGCTGGTAGCTGGCCCCATAGTCTATGGGGCTGTAATGTGCAGGTGCGACTAGCAGAGGGAGAATTGCACCGACTAGCTGTAAACCATAGAAGAAACATGCCCATAGGCTCTCGGTTAGTTCGGATCTGTGGAAGGGGAGGCTGGGATCGCTTAGGTGTAGGAGATAAAAAGAATAGCGTATTTGCCAGCGTATACGGAGACTGGGTGTATAAGACGATCCCCTAACTTTCCAGTTAAAACATAGGTTTTGGGCTATACTCGTTGTATAAGACTACCCCCCTTCCGAGGCTTCATATTTCCTTCTTCTTGCTGGAGCCATGATAGGGTCTTGTCTACCAGCCATTTTGTTTAAATACACCCGCTAATCTGTTAGCCCCGCTAGATGTGCGGTAATACTGTATGCACAGTATACCGTGCTGAGCCAATCACGGCGAGCGATGTATTCTATTAATGAATACAAAGCCTGCTCGGATTGGCAGAGGTTGTGTACATGCCGTGATTGGCTCAGCGCGGTATAGATTAGACAGATTAGGGACGTTCGTTTTGGGCCAGCTTGTCCCAAACGAACTAAAGGTTCACATTATATACCCCCGTGTATAAGACGACCCCCGATTTTCGGGGGATGTTTTTAGGTATAAAAAGTCCTCTTATACGCCGGCAAATACGGTAAGTGCACTTTTCTTTTTTTTAAATCCTGCATATTGGTGCAGTTTCTAGAAAAACACACCTTCCACCGGTATGAACAGAAATGAGGGTAGCAAAGGAAAACGTGTTCAATACTGTGGCTTGGAAAAGTATTCACCCCCTTGGCATTTTGCCTATTTTGTTGCATTACTACCTGGGATTAAAATTGGTTTGGGGGGGAGGGGTCATTTGATTTACACAAAATGCCTACCCCTTTGAAGATGCAAACATTTTTTTTGTGATAAAAACAATAAGACAAAAAGGGCATACTTTGTAGAGCCACCTTTTGCATCGATTACAGCTGCAAGTCTCTTGAGGTACATCTCTATAAGCTTGGCACATCTAGCAAATTTTTGCCCATTCTTCAAGGCAAACCTGCTCCAACAAGTTGGATGGGTTTCACTGGCATGCAGCAATCTAAGTCATGCCACAGACTCAACTGGATTTAATTCTGGGCTTTAACTAAGCAATTTCAAGTCATTTAAATGTATCCCCGTAAGCCACTCGAGTGTTGCTTTAGCAGTATGCTTAGGGTCATTGTCCTGCTGGAAGGTGAACCTGCATCTGTGTCTCAAATCTCTGGCAGACAAACTGGTTTCCCCTCAGGAATTTTTCCTGTATTCAGCGCCATTCATCATTCCTTCAATTCTGGCCAGTTTGCCAGTCCCTGCCGATGAAAAACATCCCACAGCATGATGCTGCCACCACCATGCTTCACTGTGGGGATGGTGTTCTCGGGGTGGTGAGAGGTCTTGGGTTTGCGCTAGACATATCATTTTCCTTAAAGTAGTATTACGGTCTGGGTGTTTTTTACCTTAATGCATTCTCTGCATTAGGGTAAAAACTGCCTAGAACCTTTTTCTCCCCCAGTCCCCCCACTCGTCCCCGCCGCCAGTCCCGAAGTGATCCTCCGTTTCCCCGTACTTCCTGGTTGCAGGGGGAGGATACTGATGGCAGAGGAGCCGTAGGCTCCTTCTGCCATCAATGTGTTGGTCAAAAAGAAGGGGCGTGGCCTGCCACAGGGCTGTGTGCGTCTATGGATAGCCCGTTAGCCGATGGAGGCACCCGTGCAGGGGGCGGGGGAAAGAGTGCTGCGGGGACCCACTAGAAAACGAGGAATTTAACATTTTTAAAGAAAAAGAACATCTTCCGGCAAATGTGGATGTCCTAATAGCAACTATTTAAATAATTTGAAAAAAGGTTTAATATCACTTTAAAGGCCAAAAAACTAAATTTCAATTGCATCTGACCAGAGTACCTTCTTCCATGTTTGGGGAGTCTCGCAGATGCCTTTTGTCGACCAGCAATCATGTTTACTTTTTTTCTTTCTGTAAGCAATGGCTTTTTTTCTGGCTAATCTTCCATGAAGGCCAGCTCTGTTGAGTGTACAGCTTAAAGTGGTCCTATGGACAGATACTCCAATCTGTACTGTAGAGCTTTGCAGCTCCCTTTATTGCCTCTATGATTAATGCCCTCCTTACCTAGTCCATGTGCTTTGATGGGGGACCCTTTCTTGGCAGGTTTGTTGTGGTACCATATTCTTTCCATTTTTTAATAATGGATTGAATGATGCCCCGTGGGATGTTCAAAGTTTCGGATATTTTTTTCTTTTTTAAAAAAAAAAAGCTTTTGCAGCGTCGCCTACTGCCAATTTTAGGCATGGTAGTTGTTTGTGATTTCACAGGTGCACACAATTTTAAAGCTTGATATGTTTGGTGTCTATTTACCCCGTCTTTTATGTTTTACCAAAACATTGGGTACTGATAAATGTTTTATAACATAACATAAGGAAAACAGTAGATTCGGACGAACCTGCAAATCAACGAAATTCAGTTGATTCGGCGATTCGACCAACTCAGAAATAACTAATTTATTATATGCCCGAATATACAAAACTATATTCGGGCATTCATAAATTTGTTTTCAGAACACGCTGCGCCAGAGGGGGTGCAGAGCATGTTCAGCTGACCGAATGCAGCCGTACAGAGCCGATGTACGGCTGAAATCAGTCGTACAAGCCAGAAGTGAATAGCTGAACAGCGTTCTGCTCACTTCACTTAGGCTGGGTTATTCACTCGGCTGCCTTCGGCAGCTTTGCGAGTAACCCTTTTAATCTTTGCAGTGCAAAGGGCAGCCCAACAACAAGGGTTACGTTTTATTCTGCCTGGAGTTCTTCTTTAAAGATAGCAAGATGATACACTACTGCAAGCAGTGCAAAAAAATGCAAAGTATTTTTTTTTTTTTTATCAGAAGAGTCGTCTTTTGTACCAAAATGAGACACCTGGCATTTTTTTCCAGTTCTTCTTTAAAGGTAGAGAAATACATTTTAAAAAAAGCACAACCTACGCTTGCAATGGGCCACCCCCGCACTGCAAGGGTTAAGTGATAACTTTGTCTAACGGATTAAAATAAAGCTGTATTACTCACCTGATCCTCAGTTTCATAGCAGGCACTGCTCACCTCTCTCCCTCCCAGCTATGGAATGTTCCTTGGCATCCCAATGTCTAATGCAGGTCAATGGACTAATGCAGTCCTTAGACCACAGGAACCCCAGGGCAGAAGAGACTACGAGGACTGCTCTAGCAGCCCAGAGGGAGTGAGCAGGATCGAGGATCCGGCAGGTATATCTGCTTTATTTGAGCCCCTAGAAGAAAAAAAACAAGCACTTGAAGGGATAGTTCCACCGCAAGGGTGTTTTTTGTTTTCCGGAGCTCTTCTTTAAAAGGTCCAATATAGCCTCAAAACCTGTTTACTCGTTAAAAGTATATTTTGGCAAAAAAACACCTAAATCGTTTGCAGAACTGTAAGACATTGTCACTGATAAACATCATATATTCACAATTTTGAGAGCTGCACATCTCCCGAGCAGAAGCTTTCTGTAGAACCTGTATTGACTGCTTGATAAAGTGTAACCTTCAGCACAAACACTTCACTCATTGAAGGATCCATCTCAGAAACATGCAGTCTTCTCATGCTGTTTGGTGTTTTCGCTGCCAGAAGTAGCTACATGCCAGATGCTATCCTTCCAGTGCAGGTCAGCAAATGATAGCTAGAATTTAACAGGTTGCAATGAGCAACACGTCCCTCGTTTTATTTATGAACCCCCCTTCCACTATTTCAGATGCAACCATCTGGCTCTCTTGAACTAAATATAGTTTCCCAGAGGATACTCCGGCTTCAACACAGCAGACCTTCTCTACTGAGGATTCTCAGACAGCAGAAAGAACTGATACTGAAAATGTATGTCATGAGCCATGTTGTTATATTCCACCTATAACTGCCCTCATCATGGAACTGAAGTGGGGGGACAAAGTTGCTAAAGGGTAAAGTTTTTCAGTAGGATATACTTTATATATCTTGTTCCAAAAGTCTCTTTCCCCTATCTCACAACAAATCATCTCTGAATTTTTTCCGACAGTCCTTCCTTCTGTAGGGTGGCTACTTTTGTTTCCCATGGTCCCAGCGTGTGTTGCAAAGTCGCCATCACTCCAAGCTCACCCCCATGACAGTCTATAACAGGGGTCTCTAAGTACCAGCCCGCGGGCCAACTTCAGCCCTCGAGCTGGTACTATGTGGCCCGCAGGCAGCTGACAAGTCGGGAACACGGTCACGGACCACGTGCCTGACTTGCGGGAGCAGCTACACGGTCTGCATCTCTGTAGGATGCAGACCGCAGAGCTGCTCCTGTCAGCTCCGGCCAGAGCTGTCAGTTCTGAGCTCCGGCCAGAGCTCTGTCAGTTCTGAGCTCCGGCCGAATGATGGATGATTAGTTGGGTCTGCACTAGACCTTACTAATCACCACTAGACCGGGGAGTGATGATGTGCCCTGCAAAGATGCAAGCAGGTGAGGGGGAGAAAGTTTTATTATCATGTGTGCTGGGGGCATGGGACACTTTATCATCATGTGTTCTGGGGGCTAGGGAGGGAGGGAGGGGGGAACT
>NW_017307857.1:212581-214561 GCF_000935625.1 Nanorana parkeri
GGGGCACAGCGGCGGGGGGGAGTGTGTGTGTACAGTATATTTATTAGGCCCCATTCACACCTATATTTCAGGTGCGATTAGGGATTCCTGTGTCACAAACTTGCGTTTTCCTGCACAGGAATCCCTAATCTGGCATTTACATGCAGCAACTGTTACTCATTCAAGTTAATGATCAGGTGACAGCCGCTGCATGTACACGCCTGCATATGTGATATGATTACATGCAGTTACAAAAACATGCAGTTACAAAAACAATCACTCTCCCTGGATACACAATTGTGTATCCAGGGAGAGTGATTGATTCCTGACTGCATTTAATCCTTTCACATATGATTACATGCAGTGGCTGTCACCTGATCATTAACTCGAATGGGTGACAGTTGTCGCTTGTAATATGTGCAGACATTAACACTGGTACCATATATAGCCGCAGCCCCCAAGGGACTAAAAAATTTGTCCAGTGGCCCCTGAGTAAATTGAGTTTGGGACCCCTGGTCTATAACTTCAATACAAATTAGTAAACTAAACATGTGAATGAAGTCCATCACCGGAGTGATGGACTTCAAGACAACCAAGACACTCTCTGCATGGAGTTTGCATGATTTTCCTTCCACACGCCAAATACATCATTTTAGAATAACTGGCCCTAGTATGTGAATGTATAGATGTGAGATAGGGCCCTTAGATCGTAAGCTCCTGGAGTACAGGGACTGATGTAAATGTACAATATGTAAAGAGGTGGACAAATAAATATAGAATTCAGGAGCCAGCAGGATTTTCTTAGTAGTCAGCTCAATGGACAACTACTAGCAAAAACCTCAAAAAAGTTAGGCGCAACCTGTAGTTTTTAAATAAGTGGTGGCCTAGCTCATGGGATTTGTCCAGCCCTGATATAAAGTGCTGTGTAAATAATGATGTGCAAGTATGCTGTTACACACCATAAAAAGAACTCCCACTACCCAGCTCCCAGCACAAATCGGGTTGAACATAAACTGCCTTTTGCAGAATTGTATAAAATGTGAAGTCAATCATGGAGCTTCAGTAATGGAACATTCAGAAGGCCTCTTCACCCCTATTAACTGCACAAAGTCCACCCTATCTATGTCTGTTTTTATTTAACCTAGTAAACGTGAAGCAACTGGAGGAAGAGTCAGCAAGGGAAGCAAATTAACCAATGAATGCCCAGGGGTGTTGGATTCCTATAGCCTGACACACGGGACACGCAGTTCTGGGCACCAGACAGGTGTTTTGTTTTCTACATTTAGCCCTGCGTCAGGCTTTATTGGAGGGCAGACTCCATAAAGAGAACATGTCACCTACAAATGCATAGGGGTTGTTAGCCTGTCTGACAGGAATAAAGTTATGAAGAAAAAATAAAAAAAAAATTTTGTAGAAAAAAGTAAAAGAAAAAAAAAACCTGCTACCCCCACCATCTGCATGCAAATAAACGCATGGATTATTTATGGATTTTGAATTTCACTCATTGGTCCAATGAAAAGCGCTTCTTAGCACAGTTAAATACAGTTTTGGTTGTTTGTATCATGACAAGTAGATTGTCATTGGGCCCTTGCTTTAGTCCTTGGACGAGTAATTTTTTAAACACCCCTGAATGCCTCAGGACAAATTTCCTTAAAGCATTTCTCAAACTAATTTCGGTCACAGCACCCTTTAAAAGTATGCAAAATGTTGAGGCGCCCCACTCCAAAATGTAAAAAAACAATGTGTGGACTACCCAAAATCCATACCAGAACCATATCCCCGCCAAAAAAAAAAAGAATCCCCCTATAACATCAAGAATCCCACTTCCCCAGCCTGCCTGCACCATGGAACCACATCACTCTGTGGAAGTTTGTGGCACCCCAGAGGAAGCCAGATGGCACCCAAGTTGAGAAAGTCTGCTTTAAACAATAGATTTGCTGAACACATATACCTGTTCCCTACATCTGGATGGAACTATGCTGAATATTGGGGGTTCTTCTA
>NW_017307857.1:214588-215674 GCF_000935625.1 Nanorana parkeri
GCTTCTTCTTGTTTACATTTTTTAATTCATAACAGCAGGATCTGTGAATGGAAATACTACAAGTCCCATCAGCCCACTAGGGCAGAGGAACTTTTGGTTCTCAATGGAATAAAAGTGCAGTGACATCACCGTACTTGTAGCCCATTGACATTTGCCACCTGTGTTATGTTACTGAATGGGAGTACCTCAGCAGGACATGGATGGGAGGAAGAGTCTGCAGAAGCCAGAGCATTGCACCCGCAATCTACTGATCACAGCTGCAATGCTTTACTGGCTCTGCTGCACAACATCATAATAAATGCATTTTTTTTTTTTAAATGTGGAACTTTCCTTTTATACAAGGTGAACTAACCCTTTAATATCTCCATCAGCCAACAATTTCAGAATATTATGAACAGCTGGCCCCATAGTTCTCAGTATAGGATGATCCCCTTGCACAGTTATGGGCGGATTTAAACACGTGGGACATTGCAGAACTCTGAACGCTGTGCTCATGTACTGCACTGCAAATTGTGCCGATACATGGTTTGCCGCCCCTGCAGGGACATTGAATGCACCCTCATGAAGTGGCTCCTGCAGGTGCAGCTGTCACATGAGTGCCAGTATCCCCCCCAAATGGCAGCTGTCACCTGGCCCAGACACACGCCCCATCCTCCGCCTCCGTCCACCTACTTGCTCATCCTCATAAAAAATATTGGCAGGAATCTCTTTTCGGATGATTTTGCCGAAGATGGTGTCTCCCCCTGGTTTGGCACACTGAGCCTTACTGATCTCATCCGCCATGGCTGCAACCCGGCTGACAAGCAGAGCACAAGGGGCGGTATACACGGGATGTTCACCACCGCTAGAACCAGCCACGGGTTGTCGCCGTCTAGTGACGTCAGGAGGACGGCATGCACTCGACCATTTTGGATTTGGGCAAATCTTCCCACTTTTCTAACAACTGGAATTTATTCTAGTCCTAACTTCTGATGTGGTACAATTGTGGTCATTGAGTAGTCAAAAACAATGCATATCCTCTTAAGACTCCTATGATGAACAATGTGCCAGCGTCTGCCCGATCTAATAATGGCCTCCAAGACTTCC
>NW_017307857.1:215691-238372 GCF_000935625.1 Nanorana parkeri
GGGTCGCCAATTGCTTGTTGATGTGACCCCTACTGGGAAAGAACAGGGAATGGGGCGCAATATGACGGTGAGTGTGTTGTTCATACGAGAGCAGGTCAGTTCAGGAGCAGGCAACCTGAGATTGTACACTGTATGCATAGCTTAGGTATTTTTTGTTTAAGGATAGTGTAGTGAAGGGTTAAAACACCTATTAGTTTATATTTTGCTGTGTGAATCCCACTGGGGTGCTTTTATTTCACTGCCTCTACATGCAACATAACAGGAAGTGAGGGGAAATCTATGCAAAGTTAAAATGTCCCCTTTTAGACAGTTGTCACCAGAACTGGTGTCTCTGTTGGAAGAGTTAACCTTCTATTTTTGTTCCTGTGGCACCCCACATTTTTGGATAGTTTCTCACGTTCTGTCTCAGTGACAGTGGTCACCAGGACCATTAGAGGGTTAATCTCCACAAAGGGGGCACAGAGACCAAACAATATTTCATAGGGGTCTAATCCTTCTCTACTTTGTTCAAAACTAAAAAAAAAAATAGTTTTGCCTAATCATGCCCTATTATTATTATTATATTATTATACAGGATTTATATAGCGCCAACAGTTTGCACAGCGCTTTACAATATAACACTTTACATATAGGGACATTCCGCAACCTTATTGGTCTGGGAGGATGTACCCATACATCTTCCTGGAATCTCCTGCGTCCACACACCCAAGACGCATACAAGTCACTGTTCTTGGACAGCGGAAAGCATCAGCCACAGAGCCGATAGGACCAGCTCGGTGCCTATTGATCTCTGTGATTGGTTTTTAGTGATCACATGGCAATGTTTACATTTCCAAGCCCTCCCCCTTCCTCTTACAACAGAGGCAGGGGAAGGAAAAGGAAGTAAATGAATTAATAAATCATTAATTTGTAACTTCCTGGGGAAAACAAGCTGCGCAGCGGATGCAATTAATCTGGGTGCATTGTTGTATGACAGAGTAATTGTCAGTCAAACTTTCACATTACTGAAAAGTGGCCTGGTGATGAATGGGGTTTAATGTGCTGGTAGTGAAGTGGTTAAAGAGACTCTCCTCGATTAACAGCTTCAGGCCAGCCATACATCAATAAACGGCGGCATCCTGAGGCAGTTATAGCAAGGCAAGCCATACAAGGCATCCTGAGGCAGTTATAGCAAGGTCAGCCATACATCAATAAACGGCGGCATCCTGAGGCAGTTATAGCAAGGTCTTGGTACTGTTTTAAACAACCAGCAATGGCTGCACAGTGTTCACATACAAGCGATCCAGTGGCTATAGAACCACCCGATCACTTGTACGGTGTCTGGGAGTGTGCGCCCCAAACACCCCCTCCTCTTCTGGCAGCTATCCCAGGTTCTGCTGTCCCCCATGATCAGCACAGTGGGTCTGTTCACTTCGGCTGGAGGGAGATCAGCAAACATATCCCCCAGCTGATCTCCCCTTCGATCACTGAAAGCGATGTGTGTTACATCTCTTCCGGTTTCAGTTTGTCATTCCTCCCGCTGCTGTAGCCATAGAAGAAGCTGATGAAGCAGATCAGCTTCTTTGGGGAACCCCGGTGACAGTAGGGATCTTATTGACCCCTGATGTCTCCATAAAGAGGACCTGTCACTTCTTCTTTGCTGGGACATAGGGGACTTGTTAGCCCTCTATGTCATAGCAATTAAGTTAAGTATAAAAAATAAAGTCACTTTAAAAAAAAACAAGACACAAAAACATTTGTCCCTCAAAAGTCCCTCGCCCTCACATACACGCACACATGCGCAAACACGCTTCAGGTGCATCTGCTGTACCTGTGAAAACGTTTGTGCCACACATGTTACAAATTACCATAAACATCGGAGTGCAAGTAATCATTCTAGGGCCATTAGTCACTGGTAACACTAAAGTGATGAACACTAAATGCTTTTAAAGCTCTCCTATGGGAACGTTCGGTGTGGTCGTTTTTTGCGATTTCACAGGCACACGCAATTTTAGGGCTTGACATGTTTGGTGTCTATTTACCTGACACAACTCCATCCTTTAGATTTCACGGGAAAATTGGGTATCGTATTCTGTTTCTGTGCACTAAATTGCATTTTAGTGTAATTTATCCTTAACATACTGGTTTGTAAAACATTTGTGCAAATATCATGCAACATAAAAAATTGCAACAAGCATTTTTTTTATTCTACAGGGCCCCTGCTTTCAGAAAATATATATATGGGGGGTTTTCACTAAAGAGCCGAAGGATTCAGCCGTAGCTTCGGCTGATCCTCCGGCTCGATTCGGCTGCCTCTGTCCTTTAGTTCAGTCGAACCGAAGGGCTGAGGTACGGGCTATTCACAATATGATCTCACAGCTGGCTCCGCCCAGTGGTAATGGCAGATCAGCGTCCAAAATTGACCTGGGGACGCTGATCTGTCATTAAACAATAACAACTGATTGGAACCGGCCAATGAATAACAACTGTGCGGAGCACGGCCGCCCCCCCCCAGTTGTTATTCATTGGCCGCGGCCTGCTAGAAGACTCTGGCAGGTTCCAGCCAATAGGAAGCAGTTGGGCGTAGTTAGCGGTCACTGCTAGCTGCGCCCAATTGTTTTTCTTTTGTCGGCATCTGTCAGATGCTTTATTATGCAGCGGGAGTTTGTTGGGTCGGCGTGCGTGGGGTTTTTTTTTTCATTATTTATTTTTTTATGTTTTTTTCATTCATTCATTTAACCGTTTTGCTATTCTGCTCGTTACCTCGGAGGTAGCGAGCAGAATAGCCGAGTCGAATGACGCTCGGCGACATTCGGCTATTCACTAACTGCCGTTCGGCAGAGACATTCTGCTATTCACTCACTGCTGTAATGCAGAGCATTTTCGGCTGACCGAAGGCAGCCTATGTACGGCTGACTTCAGCCGTACTGAGCCGGAGTGAATAGCCGAACATCATTCAGCTCGGTTATTCACTCGGCTGCCTATGTGAATAACCCCCATAATTATTTGGGGGATGTTTAGCTGTTTTCTAGCCAAAAAGTCAGATTTTATTATGTGTGTGCAAAAATTAGGGAATTGCTAGGGACAGCAAGTGGTTAAACACAAATGAGCTGTTAACACTCCGCTCTCGGGAAGGAGGTGAGCCCTGGATGTCCCGAATGGCTTGTTCTCCGCTGTGCATTGTGGTTCCTCCCACTGCGTGCTATTGGGGGGAGTAGACAAAGGAGGACCAGGCATAGCCAGATAGGTGAGTATGAATAAAGTTTTCTTTTCCAGGCTAATTTTTTCAGTTTTTTTTTTTCAAGCAACAGTCTTGTAAAAGAAACCTTCCTTGGAGAGATATGGAGGCTGCTGTTGTGGTGATTTCACTTTCTACAAATTCTAATCATTCTGGGCTTTTGCCTCCAACAGTTTATATAACACCAACAGTTTGCACGGCACTTTACAAAATGTACAGTGCAGTACAGTTACAATGCAATTTCAATACAGGAAGGTTTAGGAGGGCCCTGCTCATAAGAGCTTACAACCTAGTAGGTGGGACAAGTGATCCAAAAGGTAATATTTGTGTGGGATGAGCTGATGGAAGAAGTGAAAGGACAGTTATTATGTCGAGGTGGGATAGGCTTCCCTGAAGAGATGCGTTTACAAGGATTCCCTAAAGGTGGATTGGGCTGGATTCATACTGCTCCCTGTGCACGCAGCACACATTGTAATGCACATGTGGGTGTGAACGGGTCCATACAGTTTACCTTTCCCTTTTCAATAAACTGCTTCACATAGGAGTGAACCAGCCCCATAGGAAGATAGGAGATTTCTGGGAGGGATGCATCTTCATGAGTTTTGCTGCATGAAAAGTGTGAATAGGTCCCAACTCTTTGCTACTGCTAAGAGATACTTCTTTGTCAGCCATCATACACCACAGGAGGTATTTGTCTTGTTCCGGTTTGGGTTGGATTGTCCCTTTAAAACTACATGAAAATGTATTGTATAGTTACAGAAGTCTATTGCCATACATTTGTTTTATTTTGCTGTTTACTTCTAGGTTCTGAAGCTTTTCAAAGCATTGCATAAAACAAGACAACAAGTTTTCCGAAATGATACCCGGGCATTAGAAGGTAAGCGAATAGGTGAAGGATTCAACTACAGAGTTGTAACTAAATGGTATGAATGTTTTATAGCTTTTATATAGATTGTATGACTGTTTTATAGCTTCTATAGAAGTAGTACCATTTCTCTTTATTTCAGCTGCAAGGCAAAGAATCAATGCAGAGTTTCGGAAAAACAAAAATGAGTCTTCTCCGGAAAAGATGTCAGAGGTAGGGGAAAATATTGCAAAACTAGAATGGATTTTCAGTCCATGGATTTTTTGATAAACGACCCCGGCTTTGCTGATATCGGACAAAATGGGTTTCTAAAAAGGATTGTTCTTTTTAATTGTGAATAACTTTCACAGAATCAAATCTCTACATTTATCTACAGTAACATCAGCTGCTTTAGGATTGTACTGGGCAAACTAGAAAAAGTTAATATTTTTTTAATGTATTTGTTTCTAGAATACATGGAACATTAAAATAGTGTGCTGCTAATTTTATGTATGGATTTGCGATGGCAAAGTCAATGTTAAATCAATAGGCCAATAGCTGTAATTAAAAAATTGCTCTAGTCTATTAGGGGTTTACAGGTGTGGAAACTACAGATACACAACAGATTACTCTTGCAGTGCACGCAGTACACACACACACACACACCCCCCCCTCTCCGCACAGAACACACCCCCCCCATCTTTGTTAAAAGAGAAATATGGCGTAAATGTTTTTCCCCATAGTTCTCTTAAGGGTCACGAGAGGACATATACTAGCATCCTCTCGTGACCCAAAGCACAGTATATCGCGAGCTACAGCTCGCGGTATACTGAGACCGCCGCAGCCGGGACGGACCCTGACAATGCTGTCGAGATCCACCCAGCTGCGTGAATGGCAGCTGGCTCTGCCTATATAGAGGCAGACCCAGCTGTACCCGCCCCCTCCCTTGTCCGTTCCTCCAGTCAGCGCTGGAGGATCGAAGTGGGGAGGGGGGAATCCTTGCGAGGAGCGGTGACTGACAGTCACTTCTCTCTGCAGGGAGATGATCGAGAAGGGAGCGAGCGAGGGTATGTGTTCGCTCACTTCCCGATCTATTGAGCCGACGTGTGACAGTTTCATTGTCACATGTCAGCTTGAACTATGAGGCTGAGTGATTTTCGCTCACCTCATAGTTCTCCTTTAAGTCTGGGGGTACAGGGGTAAGCAATAATACTTACTGTTTCCCTGCTCCAGCAGGCTCTCTGTTTGTGCTGCTGGTCCAGTGAAGCCTCCCCCCTTAAATTCTCCCAGCCACAGTTGCACGCCTACCTCCTCTACATACAGTGCAAGGCTCAATAGTCCTGCATTGTACTTGATGACACTGAGCGACCACTCAGAGCCCAGACAAACATATGGAAGCTGCCATTGCTGACTTAGTTTTTCAGGGTTCAAACTCTTGAGTTCTCTTCCTGATCCTGGTTTAACTACCTAAAGAAACCTGACCTGGAACAAGCATGCAGGATGGAAGTTTAGGCTTTTTAAGACTTCACTGGGTGCATGCCCTAGGTCAATGACTCAAAAAGTATTAAAGGAGAACTATGGGGTTAAGGCTTTTCCCCATAGTTCTCCTTAGGGTAACGGGAGGACACAAACTAGCGTCCTCCCGTTACCCTAAGCTCAGTATACCGTGAGCTGTAGCTGGCGGTATACTGAGACGCCGCAGCTGAAGCGGATCCCGACAATTGTGCCGGGATCTGCCCAGCTGCGTGACTGACAGCTGGCTCTGCCTATCTAGAGGCACAGCAAGTTGTAAACGCCCCCTCCCCCGTCCGTTCCGCCAGTCAGCGCTGGCGGAGGGGGGAATCCATCCCCTCCCCTGTCACAGCAGAGAGACGTAGATGACGGGATCCGCCCAGCTGCGTGAGTGACAGCTGGCTCTGCCTATCTAGAGACAGAGCCAGCTGTACCCACCCCCTCCCCCGTCCGTTCTGCCAGTCAGCGCTGGCAGAGCGGGGAGAGGGGAACCCAGCCCCTCCCCCTGTCACGGTAGAGAGCCGTGACAGGATCGAGAAGTGAGCGAACACCGGCATGTGTTCGCTCAACTCCCGATCTACTGAGCTGACCTGTGACAGTCTCATTGTCACAGGTCGGCTAGAATTATGAGGTGAGTGAAAAGCACTCACCTCATAGTTCTCCTTTTAAAACCAGTATTTTGATGTCAGCCGTGGGGTCTGCACCATTAAAGCCAAGGCATTTCTGCTGGGTATGGGAGCATAGGAAAGCATCATTTTACATTAAAAAGACAGGTTTTTGTTCTCTTATGAGTGGGGATCCTTAGTTGCTTGCAGTAGCAAAACTGCGTTTTTCTGGTATAAAAGTGTTCACTATAAAATTGTCTCGTTTGATTTTACAGCTAATAAAATTAGGACAAGATGTTGAAATTCTTCTCAGAACAACAGTTATTCAAGGAGTTCACACGGATACTGATCGAATAGGTAAGAACAGGATAATCAATCGTTTCTTCTCCCATTACAAATCTGTGACATAATACTCTTGATATTCAACATTGATGTTAGAGGGGACAGAAACCGAGGATGAGACGAGGTCAGGGAGCAGAAACAGAATAGAATGGAAAGATGCGGCATAGTTGTTAAAGGTGCCTGGGGGCACTAGATAGTAGCTGGCCAGGCTTGCATAATCTGGTCACTGACAGATTGTGGCACAAATATGCAGGTTTGCATTGGATGTGAATATTTTGACATAGGGAGCAGAAGCACCTGCACATTTATTTTTTTTATCATCTCAAAGGCTGGGGGAAAGCCAATGTGTTTCAAATATTGATCGCCTACAGACACAAGGAGGGGGATTTATGAAAATTGGAGCAGACACAATCTGGAGCAGTTGTGCATGGCAATCAATCGGCTTCTATCTTTCATTTTCAAATCTTAATTCAACAAACTGAAGAGAGAAGCTGATTGGTTGCCATAGGCAACTGTTGCAGACTGAAATTAGAGCTGTGGGTGACCCTGTCAGCAGCACTCTATTTGACAGAAATCGATTTTTCCATCAACTTTGTCAAAGCAGCCAGGAGAAAATTATCAGCTGAACAGTGACTGCAGTCACAGTTTGGGTATTCTATTTAACCAGTTGACATCCGCGGTGTTAAACCCCCTTCCCATATGTCCACTCTAACTTTTATATAGTCTATATAAAAATATTCCCAAAATTGATATAATCAAAAATAAATGTGATGAAATCCTTGTGTTCACTTTCTTTATATTACATCAGTGAGTGAAATAATCACTCGTGACTTCTGTGCTTCAATTCCTCGTCAATTAATCACCAGTGATCCACCTCCAGGTGCACAAACACTAGCACACTCACCAGATAATTCTGACCACCCAAGTGGTCTTTAAACGCTCTGCAAACTTCCCGGGTGTCCGATGTCTCCCTCTCCACCGAATCACCAACAGCTGAAAATGATGAGTCCGCCCGATGTCTCTCCCAACTCTCTCTTATCCACTCAAAATAGAAAGCCAAGATGGCACATAGTGTAAAACTGCTAGATGATAGTTTATTCATAAAAGTCAGAACACTTACATTTAAAAGAGTTTTTCAGCGCTGTAAAAACATAAAATCGGCTTGTATTAGCTCAGCTCTGTCTCCTCACTCCATACTGCCAGCTGGGAGCGCTGGCTACTTAACAGGGAAGGTTTTCCCATCCGCACTGTTACTGGGTGGGGCTGAACAAGAAAAAACAACAGGTGCATGGCCAGCTTTACCTGTGCGCGTTACTTTGCATGTATGCTTGCAGTAAAGTATATCTGATGCTAGGTCTTCTTTGACTACTGAATTAACAGTCTGGTGGGATGTATGAATATAATGCTGGGCTTTCTTATTAGTAACCGGGCATTACAAGAAGAGGGTTGTAAACATAACAGCAATAAATACTTATTTTTATAAATGAGACTTAAAGGAGAACTATGAGGTGAGTGCTTTTCACTCACCTCATAGTTCTAGCCGACTTGTGACAATGAGGCTATCACAGGTCGGCTCAGTAGATCGGGAAGTGAGCGAACACATACCGGCGTTCGCTCACCTCTCGATCCTGTCGCAGCTCTCTGCCGTGACAGGGGAGGGGTTGGATTCTCCCCGCTACGATTCGCCAGCGCTGACTGGCGGATCGGACGGGGTAGAGGGCGGGTACAGCTGGCTCTGCCTCCAGATAGGCAGAGCCAGCTGTCACTCACACAGCTGGGCGGATCCCGACATAATTGTCGGGATCCGCTTCAGCTGCGGCGTCTCAGTATACTGCGAGCTGTAGCTCACGGTATACTGAGCTTAGGGTGACGGGAGGACGCTTGTTTGTGTTACCCTAACTATGGGGAAAAGCCTTAACCCCATAGTTCTCCTTTAATAAAAATGTTTGAAAAGTTTTTTGTTTTTTTTAACCGCCTCCCGGATGGGCGTTGTAAAAGAAACGGCCAGCCGCTCAGCCACGCCCACTTGCGCTCGCCGCAAGAAGGAAAGTGCCAAATTGTAAAAACAGGCAGCGATGCCTGTTAACATACAAGCGATACAAGCTCTATAGCCGGCGGATCGCCTGTATAAGCTGCCGGTCCGTGTGGCGGCCCCCCCTCCCGCAGTCACGCTGGTCCCGGGCTCCGCTGGGACATTAGGGATCCTGGAGACCCCTGATGTCTCCATAAAGAGGACCAGTCACATCTCTTTGCTGAAATAAAGTCCCCACCCATACATACACGCATGCAAACAGGCGTTGGGTGCACATACGTGCAAAAATGACGATTGCGCCCATTACACCGCACATGTTACATATCGCCACTGATAACACTAAACTGATGAGCGGTAAAAGCTTTTAAAGCGTCGCCTATGGTCAATTTTGGGTATGGTAGTTTTTTTGCAATTTCGCGGGAGCGCCCAATTTTAAAGCTTGACCTGACTTTTTACCCGACGTGACCCCGTCTTTTATATTTTACCAAAAAATTGGGGTGATAATAATTGTTTCCTAACATAATGAAAAAAAAATTTGATTAAATACCACCAAAAGAAAGCTCTATCTGTCCCCACAAAATTGTATAAAATTAATTTCAGTACAGCGTTGCATGACGAAATAAATGTCAGTGAAAGTACCGCAGCGCTGAACACTGAAAAATGGCCTGGCCAGGAAGGGGGTGTAAACACCTGATCAGCAAGTGGTTAAACTTTCAAAAGAATTAACAATCTGTAAATCATTATCGTTTATCCTTGTAACAAAGACACGCTTCATTAGATATCATTTATGTTTTTTATACTTTAGTTTTTGCAGAGCATAGGTTGAAATAAATGCAGCAGGCAAACACTTATTACAGTCGCTTACCTACCTGTGGTTTAGAGGGCTTTTGAACTTTTTTGCCCACTTTTTATTTTTTTTATAAAACACCTACATAGCAAACATTTAAAAAACATTTTTCCACTCGTTTTTATACTGCCAGTAACCCTCTATTGTTTTGTTTTGTTTTAGTTCTGCGGCCACGAGACGAGATCCTGCTAGACAATGTACCATATTGTCACAAGCCAAATAAATAATTGTCCTGTTGTTTTATTGTTTTTAGACCGTTACAATTGTCATGTTAAGAATGTTTCTTGTTTTTCTTTAGTACGTTAATATAGTTTGTTTGGTTTGTTTTTTTTAGTATGTAATATAGCTCAACTGTGTTTTGGGAATCCTTTGAGATCTGACAAGGAAGCAGACAGTACTAAAGGATCATGTACTCTGTAAACGATATTACTAAAAAAAAAACAATACCAGTAATTTGCATGCTGCTTAATGGCTTTACGGGCCTCATTGGGTTTATTGCTACAGGACTTAAAACTGGTTCTCGCAACTCACTTTTGAATCCACTTTCATCTGAAGCACACAATCGCTAGCTAAGAGATAGCTAATGGGAAAGATTGCCTATTTCAGATCAGCGAGTCACATTCCCAAGAATGTAACAATTATTTGCCATTGAATGTGAAGATGTGAGTTCTTCAGTCTGTAATCTGTTCATAAGCACACACCTGGAACATATGAGTTTGTGACTAAGCACACAACATACCCGATCACCTTCTGCCTCCCCTCTTCCATAAAGGAGAACTATGGGGTCAGGGCTTTTCCCCATAGTTCTCCTTAGGGTAACGGGAGGACACAAACTAGCGTCCTCCCGTTACCCTAAGATCAGTATACCACGAGCTGTAGCTGTATACTACTGAGTAATACTGAGACGCCGCATCCGGAGCGGATCCAGACATCGATGTCGAGATCCTCCCAGCTGCGTGAGTGACAGCTGGCTCTGCCTATCTAGAGGCAGAGCCAGCTGTACCCGTCCGTTCCACCAGTCAGCGCTGGCGGATCGAAGCGGGGAGGGGGGGAATCCAGCCCCTCCTCTGTCACGGCAGAGAGCCGTGACAGGATCGAGAGGTGAGTGAACGCCGGTATATGTTCGCTCACCTCCCGATCTACTGAGCCGACCTGTGACAGTCTCATTGTCACAGGTCGGCTAGAACTATGAGGTGAGTGAGAAGCACTCACCTCATAGTTCTCCTTTAAATGCACTCCAAACTGCTCCATACAAACCCCAAAACCGACCCAGCTACTGGGTTGAGCTGCAAATATTTTTACATTCTACAGAATAACATTACAGAATACGTCCAGTTGGATGTCTCCAACTACTATGGAAATTGCATTACAAAGCTCCTTATATTGCCTATAGCATCTGCATCAGGGTTTCCAAAGGCTCCCGTCACCAAAAACACAGTCCTCTGCCTCCTTTACTCATAATGAGGCAAGGAGGGGTATGACTTACCCATGTGTCCTTCAACCCCACCTATCCTGCTCCACACACCCAGGTAACACCTGTCCTCTGAAATATTTTTTTTTGAAATTCCTTTTAGGTATGCCATGTGAATGGGAACATATAACAAACATATAGAGGGATTTTGACTGCAAAAGTTGAAATACACTTTAAGTGCCCCCTGGATCAGGCCCTGGTTGCAACTGGAGCTACTGCAACCTCCATTATTACTCCATTGCCAGAATTCCTTTCAATGCTTTCTAGGCTAGCCCAGATTGTTCCACACTACCCTTCCTTTCACATTTCTATTTGTACATAATTCAAAAACTGAAAGTAGGTGGTCCGTAGGAATGATAAAGAGAGCTGCTGACATTGTATCATCCAGATATTAGGAGAAGCATACCAGGGAATTCTCATTTTCATGACAAAGGTTCAATAATGATTAATACATCAGGGCGTCCCTCTCTTGCAATTCAATCATACTCCTTTTGCTGCGCAATATTGTCACTTGTGAGCACCTGGCAGGTACATTTTTGTTCTCCAAATCATCAGTCTGGTGCAAGTAAAACTGTGTGGCCAGCTGTCTTGTCATGATCTTTAGAACACAAAATGAGACAAGTAGCTCAGTGTTAAGAAAAACCACATAAATTACATGCACTGCAAACTCCAGCGGCAATATCAGGATTTTTTCATCTGTCAAAAGGAATAAGAAAAGAGGCATCTGAATGAGGAAGGTAAGGAGCAGAAACCCAGCCAGTTCCGGAACCTGGTTGAAAGAGAAAATACAGTCTTATGTAGTATTTACAGTCTGAAAATGAATCAATAAAACTCCAACCAAAAATACATTGCCCATCGAAGATAAAATAGCAAAAGCAACTTCTGCTGCAATATTTACCTTCAACCCAGAGCTTTTCCCCATGTGAGACAGCACAGTGAAAGGAGAAGCAGCACATTGATGGGCTTTTTTTGTCACTCTGCTTTCTCTTCCTATTAGCATTCTTGTCAACACATAGACAGACTGACTGACTCCTTTTACTGCCTCTTCCTCTCACACTGGAGCCTTGGTATACAGGGATTACAAGAGGGTGATACCAGTTCCTTATTCTGTTCACATCTAAAAATACATTTATTTTTGTATGAATGATTACAGTGCCACATTAACCCTTTCTGTGTCATATGTTGGCAGCAGTGCCCCTGCAACCAGACTCCTGGTTCCTATAGCCGCCTGAAGTCTGTTTAAAGCCAACTGTCGGCTTTACACTGGTAGTGATTCAGTTGGCTTGTTAGCCCACTATGTGATAGCAATAAAGATAGGTGTAAAACGTTATAGTGACATATAAAGAAAAAATGTAAAGCCCTCCTCTTCTGTGTACAAGCAAATGCAAACACGCAATGGGTGAGCCTAAGTGCAAAAATGACAATTACACTACAGGTGTTACATATCACTGCGAACGTCTGGGTTAGAGCAATCATTTTAGTGCCATCACCCTCTGTTAACTTGAAATTGATGAACAGTAAAGGCTTTTAAAGCATTGCCTATGAGAAATTTTGGGTACCGTAGCTTTTTGTCATTTGGCAATAAATGGGATTTACAATAAAGTGAATCTGTGGCTTGGAGTGTTGATAACGTTTTCGTATCTACTGTTGCATTGTGAGCGGCGCCATCCGCGGTCATTGCGAAGCACCCATTATGATTGGGATAGACCGCTAAGGAGTGCAACAAGGTTTATGGACTTTATATTAACCAGACGCAACACCATCTTTTTATATTTTGCACAAAAAGTGTGTTGTATATTGTATTAAAATTAATCTTAGTGTATTTGTCCTAAGCATGTCAAATTGATAAACATATGCACAAATATGTGACTTAAAAGATTTACATTAGCATTTTTTTTTCTACAGGCCCTCTGCTTTCAGAAAATATAATTGTTTTTGGGTTTAAGGCAGTTTTCTAATATCTTTATATAATAGAAAATCTTTTTTATAAAGAAAATATATTCCTGGTACAAGGGGAATTAGCAATTTGTTTAGATTGCACAACGTTTCACAAATTCCTTATGATCTCTGTCTGGGGCAAATACCAGCCAGATCAAGCAATATCATTATGTGCAAAGGGCAACATGGCTATTTTTCCTTTGGATCAGCTTTTAGAGCTGATAAAACCATTTTTCCTTAACCAGGATTTGACCCAAGCCAGGCAGACTCATGGATAGCAGATATCTGGGGCAGACATGTGCGATTCGTTTCGTTATTAAATGAAATTTGGACGAATATCAGCATATTTGGACGTTCAGATGCATCTGAATTTCTAAATGAAATAAATGCCTAATATGAAAGTATCTGAATTTTTATATTTGTTTCCGAATGACATTCGTAATGAACTGATGTTAAAAATAAAAAAAAACAGCGTGGAGTCCCCTCCCCAATTTAACAACAATCTTAGGACAACATGGCGGAACTGGAAAGGGAGCTGAATTGGAGAATGTTTGCAAATCAGCTATTTTGGCCTAGATTGTTCACTTCTCCAAACCCTTCACCCTTTAGTGAATGTCACTTTTCTGCAATGAACATTCGTTCGTAATTATCGTTTAACTCATCTGAAATTACAATGAAAATTCCTATTCGTCCGAATCCGAAACAATAGAAACAAATTGACTTTTGGACCCCAATCCTGAAAGATGAAATAACGGAAAATACCAAACGAAATACATTTTTTGGCCGGCTTACATGTTGAATTTTGGGGGACTTATTTTTTTTACTCACTTATTCATGTAAACTGGGAAATAGGTATCTTGAGGCTCTTATAATTTCACTCATCTCTATTGCCTGCAATCGGTATACACTCAAGTTAAGAGCAAGACAATTGATTTAATCTTACCTTCTCATTTAAATTTCCTATGTAGCCCAAGTAAAGTCTCAAGACTTCAATTAATGTGATTATTGTGACAGCTGTGATCAGGAGAAACTGGTAGTAACATGTAAGCAAGAAATACTGTGGAAACAAAGAGAAGAAGAAAGTGGATGCCTTTAATACTTTAGTTGTGCTTACAGGGTCTATACATCACAGTGCTTCTTTATTTTTTATATTGCTGCAAAAATCAGTGGTACACGATTCCGCGCGGATTGGCACGCGGTCAGGTGTCACCGAGGTCTGAACCGATCGTGCTGTGAGTGCCATTATTTTCGAATGGCACCCTAGTCCAGCATCGATTCCACCCATACTTCCGAACACAGCCGCACGTCGTGTATCGCAAAAAGAGGGTACATGTGCCTTTTTTCTGCGATTGCCGCATGGATGTCACCCCATTGAAATCAATGGGGCCGTGCGGCAATCGCTGCCTGCATTGTGCAGGACCATGCGATCTGGGGAATGCGCGTCCCGGGTGTAGTGCAGGTGTGAACCTAGCCTTACTAATTCAGGGAGCACCATGCCACTGACTTCTACGCAGCAGTTTCAATGGAATTGAATTTATTTTATTCATACACCGAGGGTGCAGATCATTATAGTGTAATTTTTTTTATCCCCTGTGGCTTAATAAACTTAATAAGGATGTACTATGTTACCTATATTAGGTGCTACCCTTACTGTATATGGCAACCCCATGTAAATTGGTCATCCCTATAATAGTTCACCAAGCAGATCGATTCAGGCCATAGTGAATTTAGCATGTTCTACACAGATCAACCTGATACACTGTAAATTCTGGTTCAGGCAAACTGATGTACTCATTACCGTTTGATATTTTAGGTCCACTTTAAGGCACTGCTCTACTACCAAGAGTTATTTTATTATACTACTGTATGCTTATTACATTATAGAAAAAGTACAGCAAATCTCTACCTTATACTCACCTTGAGTTCTAACATGATAATTTCAGATATAAACCAGAAAGGAAAGAAGAATATGTTGAAATATAATGCCATCTGGAGGGAAACACTTGACATTACTTCATGGCCTATAGAAACACATAAAATGGGGTTTATTGTCAGCTATATTATTTCCCCATGGACCTTTAAATATAAAGGGTAAGTCTCCTTTTATAACACAATTCTCTGGCCTCACCATCCCTATCAAAATTGACAATACAAGTACAGATATTTCTCATATCCCCACTTAGAAGTTCTTGTGGTCCCATGAAAACTCATGTATGCTCCAGGCCTGCCAATACTAAATAATGGCCCACACAGGTGCATGCACTGAGTTTAGGATGAGGACAGTCAATGTTAGTGATGGGCCGAACACCCCCGTGTTCGGTTCGAATTCGCACTTTAGAACATGGAAAAAGTTCAAACTCAATGCACCTCTGTGGGACCCGAACTTGAAAAATCAATTGTCCCCTTTTTGAAGGCTTATATGCAAGTTATTGGCCATAAAAAAAGGTGTGGGGATTTGGGTACTGCACTGGGGGACAGGAATCAATGCAAAAAACACTTTTAAAAAATAAAGTTTTTAAAGGAGCAATGATTTTAACATTGCTTAAAGGGTTTCTAAAGCCTCCGTTTTCTTTTGCATATATCGACTGCTAGCAAATCTGTACAATGTATAGAACCTGCTGCAGCAAAAATTACATTTATTTTTTTTAAAATGACACTTGTAAAGAAAAAAAAAAAAGCTTGTAGTTCTCCCTCCCAAACAATACCAGACCCTTTAGGCCTGGTTCACACCTGGGCGTTTTACAGCCCATAGAGACGCGCTGTAAAACGCTCAGCATGTGAAAACCAATCATTGCCTATGGGCATGGTTCCCACCTGGGCGCCGTACGCCCAAAGAAGTACAGGAGCATCTTTGGGGCCTATTTTCCATGTGTATCTATTAGGATACAGCCGGATAGCCCTTGTAAACAGGCGTTTGTCGCACGTTTCTTTTACCGCAAATCGCTGTAAAATCGCACGGCACGAAACACGCGGCGAATGCGCATATTCCGTACGCTCAGGTGTGAACCCAGCCTTAGTTCTGGTAGGAATGTTAGGAGGGACCCCATGTAAAAAAATAAAATAAAAAAATGCATGGGATTCCCCCTGAAAGTCATACCAGGCCCTTAAGGTCTGGTAGGAATTTTAAAGAGGATCCCCACCCCAAAAAATGTGGGGTCCCCCCTAAAATTCAATTCTAGACCCTTGATCCGAGATCAGGCCTGGCAGGGCCAGAAGGGGGGGGATAAGCGAGTGCACCCCACTCCTCCCTACCAGGCCAGCCTTCAGCACTGGGAGGATGCTTTTCCAGGGTCGCTCCTGGAAAAGCATCTTGTCCCCGTGCCGATGGGAACAAGGGCCTTATCCCCACAACAAAAACAAAAGACAAGTTTTTGACAAGTTTTTTTTTTTTTAAAGTTCTGTTTATTCAATTTTGCATAGAATACACGGTAACATTTCCTCCTACTGCAGTAGGGGTATATACTTAGTTACAACCTTCATAACATACATAACTCCTCCTGCACCTCCTAATTAAAACAATCTAAATAACACAACTCCTCCCTCCCACCCCCAGAAAATGTGTGCCATAACGAGCCCCTGGGCTGAGTGTGCTCCCAAAAACTAATGAACTAAATGAGAGAAAAAAAAAAAAAGGAAAGACGAAGCATCCACCCCTGTGAAGTAAGGTGCGCCACTATGTCTCAACCCACTCTGAACCCAACAGAGTACCTGCAGGGCATCCTGTGGGGATTGCTCCACGACTTGACAGCCTACCCATGTGTAAATTAAACGGTAATGGTAATGGTAATGGTGGAGGGAGTCAGGTTAGAGAGGAGTCATTCAAGAAATGCGACCTCCCACCCATCCCATTTCTTCCCAAGTTCTTCCAAGTGGTTTCAATCCCAACTCTTATCTATCAAACTGCGGAAGTCCAAACTCCCCAAACCCTATCAAATTTCTTCGGGCAGCCCCTGCTAATGTAAGCTGCTTTATACAGGTGCAGGGACGAGTCAATAATGCCTCTCCATTCTGCTAGTGATGGAGGGTCTTTTCGCTTCCAGTGCAAGACCACCCACTTCCTAGCATAAAATAGCAATACCCCAGTCAGTATGCGTATGGCAGTGGTAGGAGCTACCTGCTCGGTAAGCCCCAGTAAGCATACTGAGATGGTTCGTGGGACAGGAAGTGCTATCACCTGTGAGATAAATTCTGTGACCAATTGCCAGTATCTAGCAATCCCCGGACAGTTCCAGAAAATATGGCAGAAGTCGGCCGGTTGTGCCGAGCAGCGCCAACACGAGAGAGAGGAATCTAGGTAGATCTTTGCAAGTCTTGCAGGTGTATACTTCCTACGCAATGCCCCCGCGCATATCCCTAATGTCTTTTTTAAGCAGATGCATGGAATATTTTCCACCTTTATCTGGAACTCCAGGACTCCGCAGGTGAAGCTTAGTCTTCTCCAGGAGCCATGGACTCAGGGAGGCCTGGCCTTACCGAACCTTAAGAAGTATTATCTAGTGGGACAGATGGTGGTAGCCCACCGTTGGCTGACTGCGGATGAGGGAGATGCTGCAGTAGTAACAGAGGCGGCGTTGCTGGGGTCTTACGCTGCCCTTTCGGGGTTAGTCTATAGGGGGCGGGGGCGCCCTATCGCCTGACAGCCCCTATGAGAGCGACCCTTAAGGCTTGGGACGAAGTTTGTAAATCCCTCTATCCTGATAATGCCTGTGTCTCGCCGCATGCTCCTCTGTGGAACAACTCGAAACTGAGCCATTTCATGGACATCCCTGACTTTCACATCTGGCCGGAAAGGGGAATTAGAACATTGGGGGATCTGACTTTGACTGGTTCACTTGCCTCCTTTGCAGAATTACAGGAGAAGTACGGTCTCCTAAATGTCTACTTGTTTAGATACTTCCAGCTGCGTCATGCCTATCAGGCGCAGATGGGTGGGCAGCACTGCTCTCTCACGGTTACGCCTCCGGAGTCCATGCTCGGAAGAGAGGGGGACCGGAAACCTTTATCAACAGTGTACCAGGCCATGTCGGACGTGGCGGGGGTTCATATAGACTCCCTTGCAAGGTCAAATGGGTGTGGATGAGCCGGATCTCTCCGATGATGCCTGGGAGGAGGTGTGGGACTACCCCTTCTCCCACTTAGTGTCGGGTAGGTTTCGGCTAGTACAATTTAAAATATTGCATAGAGTTTACTACACACCTGACATGTCTTTTATTTAAAAAAAAAAAAAAAATGGATCCACCGACGTAATCCAGGGTCAATCACGATGTCCAGCATTGTCCATGATGACAACGACGAAATAAAAAATTAAACAAGAAAAAATAAATAGAAATAATTTTTTAAAACGTTGCCCGACGACCCACCTGCTCGCGACGAACTCCCGCCACAGAATGACATAGTATTTGAGGTTGAATAAAGACATTAGTCCATCAAGTCCAACCTATTAGGATCTCATTCTAGGAGTACCTGTACCCCTGTATATTACGGTCCCTTAAGAAATCGTCCAAAAGTTTCTTAAACCCATGCTGATTGTCATTAACTATGGGCGGAGCTAGTGGTGACAGCTAGCTCCGCCCAACTGTGTACAGTTGTATGGCATCTGACAAGTGAGTCATGATTGGGCAAAGTCACCATGACTTTGTCCAATCATGGTTCTTACAGAGTACTGTGCCCTGATTGGGCAAAGTCTTGCACCTGACCTGTGTGGTGCAATGCAGATGTTCTAGCATTGATTGTACCTGCCTGAATTGGGTGTTACTCTGCTACAGTGGTGGACAACCAATGGAAAGACATTATGAGTGTGTGTGTGGCTTGCCAGCCAATCACTGGTGGTTTCATGGCCAGTTGTGTATGCTGGGTAAGGGCATATATACTCAGGGGAATTGCCATCTGCTCAGTCCTAGCCCAGTCCTGGTTGGAGTTCCAACCTGCCCCCGGGCCTGGCCTGGGGGTGGGAATGCTCAAGTGTAGGAAATGCTTAGCTAGGCCTAAAGTCTGGAGGAGGCCCAATACTGAGGGAAGCTGCTGGCTGCTAGAGGTGCCTGGAATAGAATGGACTGCCGCAATCACAGGCACGGAGACATTTCCCGATCTCTGCAGCTGCGGCGGTGTCTCAGTACCTGTGATTGGCGCTGCGGCGGTGTCAGCTTCCTGGCGGGCTCGGCACATGGAGCTGCGGACACGCCCGAGCCCATCACTACTGAGGATCTCATACACCATCCCTCTTCAGCTGTTGCTCAAAATACCCAGTGACAGCGTATGCTCCTATTGATTCTGCACTGTGGAATACTGGAAGGGACTGGTGAGTCTGGAGTTCTGTGCTGTCTATTTTTGCCTTGGATGTCCTAAGCCCTAAACCCGGTCTCCCAATTCATGTGTTCTAATAAAAGTTCTTCAGCATCATACCTCTGGCCTGGATTTCAGCTCTATCAGTAACAAATATATGGCGGTTAATGCTTTTGGGGCTGCAGGTTGCTAAAATCGCCTAGACTGGCAATGAAAGGCCTGATTATTCCAGCGGCTCCTTAGGGGATAGTGCTACCTCTGTATATTAGGTCTGGGTTCAGGATCAAAATATGGAAGCAAAGGGGTCATTATGACAACCAGGTAACTAGGATTTTCATGCTTCATTAATCTCTGTAAAGGACTGTGATATTTATGGTCTTATGTAGTGAATAAAACATGTATAAAATAAAGTTGTTACCTGTGTGATAAGATCGATGTTCCCCACAATCCGTGGTTTTGTTTTGAATAAATAAAGATCCACTGATACTGGCAAGACCATGGCGAACATTGCGTGGCAGAGGGGAATGTAGAGGCATAGTCACTGCTCACACTGCTCTTGTCATTGTGGTCTGATCAGACAGCCGCATTAATACCATGCTCTCCTAATTGTAAAGTCTTAATGGGATTTCCAGGAGCATGCTCTAAGGGATTAGCCAACTGCTACTTCCATGTCAAAATAATCCTAGTAAAAGACTTAAAAAAGACTTGCAAACTGTATGGAAATAAACAAAAGAACATTTACAAAATGTGTCCAGTGATCCTTATTTGCTATTCTCTCCTTGAGTCTATGTAGGGTGTGAGTTGCCAAAAAAAGTATTATTTTCACATTCTTAGGTTCAGATTATTGGTGTAACAGCTTTGATATTCTGAGAGAGGATATAATGATTTTATTTATTTATATAAAAAAATGAAAAAAAATAAAAACCAGCGGCGATCAAATAGCACCAAAAGAAAGCTCTATTTGGGTAAAAAATTAGGCGCCCGTCGGAAAGTCTTTCATTAGCGCCCCCCACAAATCAATGCATAGTTCAATGCTCTAGACCAGGGGTGCCCACAATTTTTTGTGTTAAGAGCTACTTTTCAAATGATGAGCTACATGACATCAACCAAAAAAAAAACCTCCCTCACTCTCTCTCCCATGACTGTCTCTCCCCGCTCTCTCTCTTGGCTGTCTCTCCTTGCTCTCTCTCCTGGCTGTCTCTCCTCTCTCTCCTGGCTGTCTCTCCTCGCTCTCTCTCTCTCTTGGCTGTCTCTCCCCGCTCTCTCTCTTGGCTGTCTCTCCTTGCTCTCTCTCCTGTCTGTCTCTCCCCGCTCTCTCTCCTGGCTCACCTTGCTGTATTTTGCAAACAGTGCAGTGCAACAGGCTGTGTAAAGTAATATTCTTTGATGTAATACATAGCACTTCAACCACTAGTATCCACCAGAAAGGTGTCAGGGAGCTTGGCTCAGCAGACTCAGGCTAATAGGTAATCATGTGTGAACAGCTAAATAAATATACCAAAATGTAATAAAGGGGCCACCATTCACACCCTTCGTGATCTACCAGCATCCGCTTTGAGAGCTACTGCTAGATCACGATCTACCTAATGGGCACCCCTGCTCTAGACAAACTGTTCCCTTGCCTATGTTTTCCCTTCCTGATCCACCTTCAAATCCCCTCATTCTCCAGTGCTGCTTTGTTAATTTAGGAGCCACTTCTGGGCTTGTTTCAATTTTCAAGGCATTTCCCCTTCTAATCTGTCATGGAGGAGAGACTTGAGTGATTTCAAGCCTACACTCCATGGTGGTTCTGGAGGGGTGCTGCCGCACCAAAAGAAGGGAGAACAGAAGCGGGTCTAAAGCCACTGATCTACCATGGAGGCCCAACACATAGCAATATATTATACAGCAATACAGAATACCAACAACTATAGAGGACTACAAATCTCAGGAATACATTATATAGCAACACAGAATAATATGAAGCTACATACTCTGTGTTGCTGCAGGGTGGTGGCCTGATGTCTCCAGGGTCTAAGGAGGGCTGTGCAGGGTCTCAGGATGGCTGTGTGGAGTCTCAGGATGGCTGTGTGGAGTCTGAGGACGGCTGTGCGGAGTCTCAGGGCGGCTGTGCGGAGTCTCAGGATGGCTGTGCGGAGTCTCAGGACAGCTGTGCGGAGTCTCAGGACGACTGTGCAGAGTCTCAGGAATGCTGTATGGGGTCTCAGGAGGGCTGTGCGGAGTCTCAGGAGCAGAGCTGCAACAACTATTCGATTTAGTAGATTAAAATTGAGGATAGAAAATTGCATTTTGTTGTATTACTCTAAAGCTGGTGGTATTCTACACTGCGCCGCTGTATAATGTACTATATTGCACACCACACTTTGTTTTCTACTTCCACCGCTCCAAGCTTGCACCCGTGATGGACTACAATCTCAATACAAACTAGTAGTCCATCACTGGAGCTTTTTTTTTTTATCCGATTAACCGAACTTAATAATCGGCTAACTAATTTATTTTGAAAATAATCGTTAGCTGCAACCCTACTCAGGAGGGCTGTGGGGAGTCTCAGGTGGGCTGTGCGGGGCCTCAGGTGGGCTGTGCGAGGCCTCAGGTGGGCTATGCGGGGCCCCAGGGTGCCTGGTGGGCTGTGTGGAGTCTCAGGTGGGCCGGGGGAGTCTCTGGTGGCCTGTAGGGGTCTCAGGTCTGGCTCTGCAGATTATTATTTTTAATAATGTTTTCGTTTTTTTTACTTTATCAGTTTTTTTAAAATTCTAACTTCTTTTATTTTATTTCACTTAACTTTATTGCTATCACACAGGGGTTAACAAGTTCCTGTGTGATAGCATTAAGGGGGAAAGGTTCTCTTTATGAGCCCGCCCTCCAGTACAGACTGTGGACTTAGAACGAACTGGACTCTGGACTTAGAATGCACTAGACTCAGGCCCGGTGCAGGCCTACGCGATCCGGGAATGCGAGTCCTGGGATCGCACGGTCCTGCACAATGCAGGCCGCGATTGCCGCGCGGCTGTTTTAGCGCAATCCGCCCGGCGCAAATGGGGTGCAATTAGAAAATAATGGCACACCTAGGCGACTACTGACCGGGCAGAATCGTGCACGATTGACGTGCGGTGATGTGTCGTCTAGGTGTGCACAGACCCTTAGGAACACACTAGACTTGGGGCATAGGAAAGCACTAGACTCTGGACTTTGCAACACAGTGGACCTGGGACTAAAAACAGATAATACAAACACCCCCCCTTCCCCCTGCTACCTGATTGCCTGCTCTGTCTCTATGCAGACTTCTGATCTTGGTAGGACACCCTGTCCCATGCAGAGCCCGCACTGAGGCTTGTACAATAATCCAGGGCCAGGCTGGCAGGCAGGCATATGTACATCTGAAGGGATGCCGGGGATGTCCTGTTTGATAAAATATCTGCATCAGTTCTCCTCCAGCCGTTACCGATGTTTTATCAAACAGGACATCCCCAGCATCCCTTTAGATGGCCAAGCCTATCTGTGGATGTTCTTCAGACGGCAGCTCGGGAGCACATTGCCCCCTCTGCCCCCATCCTGCTACACCACTGCCAGGAGCCTCTGGGGGGGGGGGGG
>NW_017307857.1:238958-240151 GCF_000935625.1 Nanorana parkeri
GTGATGGACTACAATCTCAATACAAACTAGTAGTCCATCACTGGAGCTTTTTTTTTTTATCCGATTAACCGAACTTAATAATCGGCTAACTAATTTATTTTGAAAATAATCGTTAGCTGCAACCCTACTCAGGAGGGCTGTGGGGAGTCTCAGGTGGGCTGTGCGGGGCCTCAGGTGGGCTGTGCGAGGCCTCAGGTGGGCTATGCGGGGCCCCAGGGTGCCTGGTGGGCTGTGTGGAGTCTCAGGTGGGCCGGGGGAGTCTCTGGTGGCCTGTAGGGGTCTCAGGTCTGGCTCTGCAGATTATTATTTTTAATAATGTTTTCGTTTTTTTTACTTTATCAGTTTTTTTAAAATTCTAACTTCTTTTATTTTATTTCACTTAACTTTATTGCTATCACACAGGGGTTAACAAGTTCCTGTGTGATAGCATTAAGGGGGAAAGGTTCTCTTTATGAGCCCGCCCTCCAGTACAGACTGTGGACTTAGAACGAACTGGACTCTGGACTTAGAATGCACTAGACTCAGGCCCGGTGCAGGCCTACGCGATCCGGGAATGCGAGTCCTGGGATCGCACGGTCCTGCACAATGCAGGCCGCGATTGCCGCGCGGCTGTTTTAGCGCAATCCGCCCGGCGCAAATGGGGTGCAATTAGAAAATAATGGCACACCTAGGCGACTACTGACCGGGCAGAATCGTGCACGATTGACGTGCGGTGATGTGTCGTCTAGGTGTGCACAGACCCTTAGGAACACACTAGACTTGGGGCATAGGAAAGCACTAGACTCTGGACTTTGCAACACAGTGGACCTGGGACTAAAAACAGATAATACAAACACCCCCCCTTCCCCCTGCTACCTGATTGCCTGCTCTGTCTCTATGCAGACTTCTGATCTTGGTAGGACACCCTGTCCCATGCAGAGCCCGCACTGAGGCTTGTACAATAATCCAGGGCCAGGCTGGCAGGCAGGCATATGTACATCTGAAGGGATGCCGGGGATGTCCTGTTTGATAAAATATCTGCATCAGTTCTCCTCCAGCCGTTACCGATGTTTTATCAAACAGGACATCCCCAGCATCCCTTTAGATGGCCAAGCCTATCTGTGGATGTTCTTCAGACGGCAGCTCGGGAGCACATTGCCCCCTCTGCCCCCATCCTGCTACACCACTGCCAGGAGCCTCTGGGGGGGGGGGGG
>NW_017307857.1:241000-262910 GCF_000935625.1 Nanorana parkeri
GGGGGGTTTGGACCCCCCTATTCCCCCCCCCCTTATCTACGCCCCTGGCATGTACAGCTGCCTTAACAAAAAGGGTAATTGTTGGATAGTTGCCATGGACCAGGAGGAGGATCACCCAGTGGATTTCTGCTATTTAAGCACTGTAGCCTGAGTACCTGAACAGTAAAGCTGAACTTAAATACAAGGAAGAGTGAGACAGAGGCGGCGCTATAATTAGGCGAGTGTGGCGGTCGCCTAAGGCCCCGCCGCTCACGAGGGCCTCGCGGCCGCCTAACTCGCCTCTACTGATTCACCTCACCTGACTCTGGTGAGTCCGCCCCTGGGCAGAGGGAGGGAGCAGCATCAATTTCCTCATGGGGAGAATGGGGCGCCAGCAGCATCCGCGCCAAGCCGTTCCCCTCCCCCAGATCTGCCACTGCTTTCCGAGGGAGGGAGAAGCCACTCGGCGAGTCCTCTGCGGGGTTTCTACCTCTAGTACTGGCAGAACTACTTCCACCACTTACACTTCCTTTCTTCCCTGCAGAGAAAGATGAGAGAGCCCGCCCGGTGCCATGGACATGCAGAGGCTTCCGCTCCTCCAGCAGCCAGCGGTGGCATCGGAGTTGGAGGAGAGCAAGGAGGAGGCTGATACCAGCGGAGGGTGAAGAAGGTCTGGGATACAGCGAGTTAACCCCTCGATCAGGAGCAGCGGGTGCATGGAGTTCAGGTTAGTGAAGCACCCCTCTTTTAAAATAGAAAAATGCATGCTGAAAAAAAACAATCATTCTTTTTTTTAAATACTGTTGTCGGGGCCCAGTCACGCCATAAAGAGTGCGTTCCTGTGCGTTCGGCCTCTGGAATGCATTGGAACGCAACCCGGCCAGCTCACTTTGTTTTGGGGTGGGAGGGGGCGTAGCGGTGCATTGAAATCAATAGCACCGCCACTCCCGCAATGCATGTCACCCGAACGCATGGAATATTATTGCTTGCGTATTGGTCCAGTGCGATCTGCAAAAATGCTGCATGTACAATTTTTTTGCAGTGTGCACTGGGCTGGAATGCAGGCACTAATTTGCCGGCGATTGCACTGCGGGTGGGGGGCCATTGACTTCAATGCACCGTCACGCCCCCTCACACCCCAAAACAAAGTGAGCTGGCTGAGTTGGGTTCCAGAGGCTGAACGCACTGGAACGCACTCTTTATAGTGTGACTGGGCCCTCATTGTTCACATCTGCTGCTAAAAATGTTCTATGTAAAAAATCCAGCTACCCAATACCAGTGAGCAGATGCTTCTAAATGCCAGACTGCTGTCACATATAACTTATGCCATGCCACCCCATACTGTGTGATAGGAAAGCAGGATTTATTGCGTTCTTTACTACTGAACTGTGTGTTTCCTTCTGCCCTCTGTGCATTCCTTACTTCTGCACTCTGGGCATCCCTTACTTCTGCCCTCTGCACACTATGCGTCCCTTACGTCTGCACTCTGTGCGTCCCTTACTTCTGCCCTCTGCACTCTGTGCGTCCCTTACTTCTGCCCTCTGCACTCTGGGCATCCCTTACTTCTGCCCTCTGCACTCTGGGCGCTCCTTACGTCTGCACTCTGTGCGTCCCTCACGTCTGCCCTCTGCACTCTGAGCGTCCCTTACTTCTGACATCTGCACTCTGTGCGTCCCTTACCTCTGACGTCTGCACTCTGTGCGTCCCTTACTTCTGACGTCTGCACTCTGTGCGTCCCTTACTTCTGACCTCTGCACTCTCTGCGTCTCTTACTTCTGACCCTTGCGTGTTCCTTACTTCTGCCCTCTGCACTCCCCTTACTTCTGCCCTCTGCACTACCCTTACTTCTGCCCTCTGCACTCCACTCACTTCTGCCGTTCATTACTTCTACCCTCTGCACTCTGTGCGTTACTTACTTCTGACCTCTGCAAACAATTCGGTTCGTCAAAATTTTGCTTCTGTTCGCAAACTCCACATCGGGTGATGAACATCTTCTATCTGCTCTGCTCTGACACGTGGTCGTGGTTTCCTCTAGTCGAGATCGCGGTCGCAGACAGACCTGCGCACACTTGCTGTGAAGCTTTTTTGTGTGCTTTTTCGCACATACAGTACTATTCAATCCAGCATGGCGCCAAAGAAAGTGCAGAGCAAGCATGGTGGTAAAAAGTGCAGAGCGGTAATGAAGGTGAAAAGAATATGCAGAGCGGTAATGAAGGTGACAAGAATGTGCAGAGCGGTAATGAAGGTGACAAGAATGTGCAGAGCGGTAATGAAGGTGACAAGAATGTGCAGAGCGGTAATGAAGGTGACAAGAATGTGCAGAGCGGTAATGAGGGTGACAAGAATGTGCAGAGCAGTAATGAAGGTAACCAGAATGTGCAGAGCTGTAATGAAGGTGACAAGAACGTGCAGAGCGTGAATTTTTGTGGTTAACATTTTTTTTCATATGGTTCAGAATGGATTAACCTTATTTACATTGAACCTTATGGGGAAATTTGATTCGGTTCGCGACCAGAATCGTGGAATGAATTAAGTTTGTGAACCGAAGTACCACTGTATATGCATAACAGGGGAGCCTATACAAACCCCTTGTTGTTACCCCCTACCTTTTCAGTACAGTGTCTATGCTTACTCTTTGTATACAACATAGCACAAATTGCATAATGGAACGAAGATCAATGCTGTGTGTACTATCTTACACTTGAAAACTCAATAAAATATATACAACTAAAATAATTACATGCAAAAGCAGTGTGATTATTTCAAATAATTTATTACAAAACGAAAAACTTGAACAGGCCCCCATTGACAGGTCTAGCAGTTTTATATTTCTCATGACAGGGCAGATGAGAGATAGATCCCCAGATGATTCCTAGATACCATGGTCAGTGCATTACAACTCATCCCTTGGTGCTTTCAGGGGATAATGCTGGAACTCTTTTGGGACCTCTTCACCTTTCTCGGACCTCTTGTAAAATCCTGCTTCATCCAGTAATGCACTTATTTCATCAGATGTCTTATTTTTTATTTTAGTCACCTAGAAAAAATAAAAGTATTTTTTAGTCAACACATACATCAATTTTTTTTGAAAGAAATGAATTGTTTTTATAACAAGCCCTAGTGAAGCACTAATACTAAGAACACAAACAAAAAAAAAAAATTTTTAAACCCTTAAAGCAGACTTTTACCTCTTTTGACTAAAAATCACACCGGCATGCTGTTCTGTTTGTTGATATGAAATTATCTTACATTCATTAGTTACAGTAAATAAACATATTTTCTTCTACTTAAAAATTACTGTTTTGCCAGTTCCTGGTCTTTTCAGGCATTAGTGATGTAGCTTATGCATAAGCATTGCATCCTAGGAAGGTTACATTCCGGTGCTTTGCTAGGTAATCTCATCTTTAATCTTCAAAATCTTGTGAGATCTCAGGGAAAGAAATGTTTTAATAATCACATGTCCTAGTCACATGTGCCAGAGTTTCAGGAAGTAAAGGGCGCTATATTAATCTGCCCTTAGTAAAAATGACCACTGTGAGAAGAATAAAAAATAAAGTATGCAAAAAATAAAAAGCCTAGAAGTCTCTGTTTGTAGATTGCGATTACTAAACATTTCTAAAGGTGTTATGTGCCATCTCCAAATATGTGGGTAAAGTTCCTATTTAAGGCTCCATTCACACAATAGCGGTTTTCCGCGCATACGAAAACGCGCTAAACATAAAAAACAATGCATTCCAATGTGCATTGTTCACATTAGGGTGGTGTCTGCACGGTACGAAAATGACTCTGAAAAAGTCAGAGCATGATTTTTTTGGACAGGTTCTATTACTATAGCTGCAAATGCACAGAATCCACACGTATGTTACAATTTGTGTGTTTTCCTGCCACACGGTTTTCCGAGAGGAAAGCGCAAACACCATATGTGAATGGAGCCTTGAGCCCAATTAAAGCCTTCATATTAATTACTGTCCAGTTAGGCCTTGTATACAGTAATACACATGCTCGTCTTTCTGTGGACTTTTACATGCTAAGTGCTGCAGCAAGGGTTAAAATACCCTGTGCTAGTAGCACAATGGAGAATGAGGCCACTGCTCCCACACACATGTCTTCAGGAAACTAAAGCTGGATATGCACTGTGTGAAGTTCCTCTGATTTTTGATGGAAGCTAACATTTGTTCAGTTGGTGGCCCTGTCAGCACTCTTCTGTTGGGCATCCTTCAATCAGAAAATAGAGGAACCGGTTGGAAAATTTTAGGGTGAACAGTGACAGTAGCCAAATAGCTGCCTCACTGCTCAGGTATTCTGACAGCAGCACACCACCTGCTGTCAGAATACAATAGCTCAGTGGGAGTTTCACCCATCCCCTCTATTTAGCTTTGATGGAGGATTCTGCTATATTTTTTTTAGACAATTTAGAGACAGTTTATAGACAGGGACAATTTAGAGACAGTTTATAGACAGGGACCATTTAGAGACAGATTCTGCTATATTTTTTTTAGATAATTCAGAGACAGTTTATACGTCCAGAACAATTTTGAGACATGTTACAGAAATTTTATACGACCGGAACACCTTAGAGAGAGTTTAGAGACAGGGACAATTTAGAGACAGGCACAATTTAGAGACAATTTATAGACATGGATCATTTAGAGACAATTTAGAGACAGTTTATACACAGAGTCAATTTAGAGACAATTTATAGACAATTTATAGACAGGGTCAATTTAGAGACAGTTTATAGACAGGGACAATTTAGAGACAGTTTATAGACAGGGACAATTTAGAGACAGTTTATAGCCCGGGACAATTTAGAGACAGTTTATAGACAGGGACAATTTAGAGACAGTTTATAGACCGGGACAATTTAGAGACAGTTTATAGACAGGGACAATTTGTAGACAATTTATAGACAGGGACAATTTAGAGACAGTTTATAGACAGGGACAATTTAGAGACAGTTTATAGACAGGGACAATGTATAGACAATTTATAGACAGGGACAATTTAGAGACAGTTTATAGACAGGGACAATTTGTAGACAATTTATAGACAGGGACAATTTAGAGACAGTTTATAGACAGGGACAATTTATAGACAATTTATAGACAGGGACAATTTATAGACAATTTATAGACAGGGACAATTTAGAGACAGTTTATAGACAGGGACAATTTAGAGACAGTTTATAGACAGGGACAATTTAGAGACAGTTTATAGGCAGGGACAATTTAGAGACAGTTTAGAGACAGGGACAATTTAGAGACAGGGACAATTTAGAGACAATTTATAGACATGGATCATTTAGAGACAATTTAGAGACAGTTTATACACAAAGTCAATTTATAGACAATTTATAGACAATTTATAGACAGGGACAATTTAGAGACAATTTAGAGACATGGATCATTTAGAGACAATTTAGAGACAGTTTATACACAGAGTCAATTTATAGACAATTTATAGACAATTTATAGACAGGGACAATTTATAGACAGGGTCAATTTATAGACAGTTTATAGACAGGGACAATTTAGAGACAGTTTATAGACAGGGACAATTTAGAGACAATTTATAGACAGGGACAATTTAGAGACAGTTTATAGACAGGGACAATTTAGACACAGTTTATAGACCGGGAAAATTTAGAGACAGTTTATAGACAGGGACAATTTAGAGACAGTTTATAGACAGGGACAATTTAGACACAGTTTATAGACCGGGGAAATTTAGAGACAGTTTATAGACAGGGACAATTTAGAGACAGTTTATAGACCGGGAAAATTTAGAGACAGTTTGAAGGCATTTAGGAATGAAAGGTAAACTAGGATAATAAATCTGTTGCTATGTGCATTAGAATTCAGAGATGCAACAGTTTAACCGATGCTAATGATTCAACAACATTGATAAATTCCCTGCAATGTTTATTATGATTTGATCATTATAATCATTCGAGAAGTAATGAATTGATGTAGACGTTGGTAAATAATGTATGAAAAATAATCATTTACCTTGAGAATATCATTTTTGTAATTGTAGAAAATGAGTTGAGGTTCAATTTCATCGTTGGAGACATATTCCAGGTTGTGACTGGGAAACAAGCGTTAAGTAAAACACATTTCATCAGGTAATCTTTTGTATAAATGTGGTCCTTGTTACCGTATGAATTGTAGCACTGCTGTGGATCACAATGCAAACTTTGTGTTTTCCAGTGAAATGGGTTTATTTCAATATTCATACAAGAGAATACAAATGTGGCAACAACCCACATGAATCCAGAGTTTACTGCACTGATTATTGTACACTGTTTGTTTTTTAATCTTCATCTCCGCTAATCTTTGATGACATCAGATATTCACAATGAGACCTTTTCTATTCACTGGTAAGGGTACCAGATTCACAGAAAGGTACCAGACGGCAGAAAACAAATAAAATTTGCTTGCCTGCCCTCTCTCTTTTTTTTTTTGCTATATCTAAACTGCAGGGAAGTAGAAAACCACTTTCCTGCCTGCTACAGGATATGTAATTTAATTTTATTGAGCTAGTCTTTTAAACCACTCAGTATATTCCCTTCAAACAAATTCCTGGGAAGAGCCTGGAGTAAAAAGCAATTGCCAGCTGGTTAAATGGTATTAGCACAGATGAAAAAATATGTCACCAGCACAAAGATATGGACGATGAGTTAGGAATCTATGATGTGCTGGCAACATACTGTATGTTCAAGTGCAGGGGTAGGCTACCTTGGCACTCCAGCTGTGCTAAAACTATAGATTTCATCATGTCCCTGCCTCTAGGAGTTATGCCTGAGGCTGTCAAAATCTTCCAATGCCTCATGGAACTTCTAGTTCCACAACAGCTGGAATGTCGAGGTTTCCTACCCCTATTCTAGTGGTTTTATTCATCCACTCTTGCCAGGCAGTGCATCTAGATCTCACCCATTCTGTGACCTCCATGCAAACCTTATTAAAGATGAGCAATACAATCTAGCCTATACCTTGTGACTAGGCAATAAAGGTGAAGCAAGACACTGAAGAGGTCATCACTGTGTGCTGTCCCTCTGTCGGTAGTGTTAAGTGGAAAGCAATAGAACCTACATGGTTTACTGTGCTGCCCCTCTCAAGTCCGGCTGTGCAATGGATTACAAGAGGCAAATACATAGAGAGATTTGGATACTTTTGCAAGTACAAAGATTGCTCCCGTGATGGACTGCATGCTCACATTTAGTTTACTAATTTGTATTAAAGTTATAGCCTATCACAAGAGCAAGCTTGGCATGGTGGCTGCTTTATAACACAGACAGAGACCATGGGGAAGAAAAGTAGCCACCCTCCAGAAGGAAGAACCTTGTTAGCATGAAATCAGAGATGATTTGAGGATCTACAGCTGAGTGATACACAAATAATGTACAATTATGTTAATAGGTTTTTAATTTTGTTAAAAGGTACTAGTTTAGTGTCACTTAACATTTTCAAACGTCCTGCCTAAAACACCAAAAGTATTCCTGCTATTACTTTTATTAGGTAGAAAATCTATGTCCCTTTCTGATTTAATTTTGCTTTGTTACTGGGCTTCCAACACTTGCTGGGTTATTCACAAAAGGGTGAAGAGTTTGGAGAAGGCAGGAGAAGTGAACAATCTAGGACAGTGGTGGCGAACCTATGGCACGCGTGCCAGGGAGGGCACGCGGTGCCCTCTCTGCTGGCACGCGAGCCCAGGTTCAGGGACCACCAATGGAAATAGATCCGACCGACCCGGATCGCCTCAGTACGCGATCCAGACCAGTCACAATCAGGCAGCGGCGGCGGCCTCTAAACAAGCAGATTAGACGGCCACTTCCTCCTCGCTAGGACCCCGGCCATCTAATCTGCCTGATTAGAGGTCACCGCCGCTGCCTGATTGTGACCGGCCCGAGCACCCGAACTGCAATACAATACTAAACTTATTTTCAACGCTGGCACTTTGAGGTAAATAAATTGATTTTGTGTCGCAGTTTGGGCACTCGGGTTCAAAAAGGTTCGCCATCACTGATCTAGGACAACATAGCTGATTTGGAAAAATTCTCCAATTCAGCTCACTTTCCAGGTCAGATATGTTGTCCTAGATTGTTCCCTTCTCCTGCCTTCTCCAAACTCTTCTCCCATTTTGTGAACAACCCTGTAGGTCATACCAGTGGTTAATTGTGATTGCTTAGTTGCTACTCTCAATTTTTTTTATCATTGTTATTTTGGTTTAGTAAACTATCAGTGTCCAAAGTGGTGTTAAGTCAATTTGTTATACAACAGAATTCTTTAGGGCTCATGTACGCATTTGCATGATGAAAATACTACAACTAGTACGTGGATTTTTGCTGGCAGAAGCAGGCAGCAAGCTCCTGCATAAAAAGGGCTCTATACACATGTAACGTCCGTGCAACATTTGTGTACCCTCAGCATATATTACAAAACCAACCAATTACCTTATTGGTTATTAAGACTCTAGGAAGCTTGAGCCCCCTGCATCCTGTCGAAAAAGGACACTAACTGGATTGTAGCGTTCTTTGTTCCTAGGACGCAGGTGGCTCCAATAGAGTACTTTGCAATGTACACTGTATGCATGTAAATGTTAGCACAAATGTTTACATGCATACAGTGTAGAATAAGGACCAAAAACACAGATTTTTCTGTTTTGATTTTATGAATCTAAACACAGCAAAAGTTTACTGATGTCTACGCACTGCGTAAAAAAAACCAAAACATTGTACTGTTAAAGAAACAGTGTTTATGGGTGTGTGTGCATGAGCCCTTAGGCCTCGTGCACATGGGGCTTTATGTGCATCTTGGCATTACTACAGCAAGAGCCTGTCAATTCTTGCTGCAGGAATCACAGCTTGAATGGGCACAGCGGCCACATCTGTATGAACCCACCTGGCAGTCCTGCAGGTTCTTGCCACAGGAATCCCCAGATACACATAAAAATCCCATGTGCAAGAGGCCTTAGTGACATCAGCACCTCTGTACCCTCCCTTCTCCCACGGAGGCTGATTGACAGCATAATACCTTGTTGTCTTATACCTAATGAGTGTTTTTCAGAAAAATTCCTCTCCCATTACCCCTTTTATTTTATATGTAATGGATATGTACATACATCAAATTATTTTTATTGCCAGTCCATGACATGTATGTATGTGTATGTGTGTGTGTATATATATATATGTATATACGTGTATATATATATATGTGTATATGTGTATATATATGTATATGTATATGTGTATGTTTATGGGTATTTGAGTTTACACCCAGCCATATACATTACATACCTATAGAGAAGTAAAGGGAATAGGCACCCTCTACTTCCAGGTGCTTCACTTGAGACAGTTGGTTTTAACACATCAGATAAATAGGATGATCTTCCATGCCTAAGTCAGGTCCTTTTTATGTAGTTGTATGCAGTTTTTATTTAATATTTTATCAGTTTTAGATCCGCAACTCTAATATAATTCAGCTAGAACGATTCATGGGACTCTATTATTCAAAAGTTTTATTATTTTCATTGAGTCATATACAATGACCATCTACATACTACAATGTAACATTGTAGTAGTTTAATCTCTTGATGCCACTACGGAATTGAACATAGATTTCACTGTATCGAATAGCTATGACTGTTATAGTGACATAAAGCCGTAGCCCTCACTGGGAGAGATCAATTGGTACCAGGTGGTACTAATTAAGCTAATTAGAGTAGTATAAGTAGAACCCTGGGAGAGGTGCAGACATGATTCCCCCTTTTGAAAACTCACTTGCGATATAATAAATTCCTCTCCCAGTGTCACATGACTACATCACAGGTTACCAGCTGGATTCTCCGCAGCAGATCAGCCAGATCATGTGACCTGTTCCTGTTAGATGATTGTATGGTACCGTTGCAATTTATTTTTGTGAAGGTTTTTAATGCAGGGCTTCTAGGTTTATTCTGGTGCATTGACACAACTCTTCATGTTAAGATACTATATGAAATAAAAGGATACTATAGTCCAAAAATGTGCAGCATGAAGTTGTGAAGTTCTGGCTTACTCTTTATGGCACATCCTGTCACACCTGGCGCCTGCAAAAAATAAAGAATTCATATCATTATAGAAAAATACACATCATGCCTGTGTGATATCTTTTCAGTAGCAGCTTATGACGGCTCTGAAAAAACTTTGGATAGTAACAAAAATTGTTACAGCGCTGGTTACGCATCAGCCATGGGGAAAAGTCCTGTCTTTCACAGCAGCATGTATGATTTTCAACATTCTTAGGTCTTGTGTAGATGGGCGAATGCTTTCACATGCATGCAGCTCATGTGTCCAATATATTGAAAATGCTGCTGAGCTCCTTCTAAACTCTTTCTGAACTGCTTTTGACCTCCTTTTGAGCTGTTTATGTGTGCCTTTTGCATTGCAAGTGATTTTGCCCCTAGGCAAGACCAGCTGCTTCTGGGTGCCTTTTGCATTTCTAGTGATTTGTATGGTGGAGAAAAGCTGTTCCGGTGCAATCAAATGCCCATGTACACACGCCTTTATTAACAATTCCTTACATCAAGCAATCTCAATTCTGAAAGTGATCTTATTTTACAGTATAGTGTGCCATAGTCTTAAATAATAGCATAAAACAAAAAATGTAAAGCCGTTTTCAGAGTTACACTACATTCAAATGTGCTGGCTGACCTAGTCCTTTTAAAAGAAACCTGTAAAGAGGCTGCCATTGATTGCTGAGCTCATTCTGAAATTACTAGTTGCCTGGCTGTGTTTGGCTTCGAAACTTTGGGAGTTACAACAAAAAAGCATGAAGCTAACATAGTCAGAGGCATGTCAGAACATTTGATCTGCATACTTGTTCTGGGTCAGTTACTTGTTACTTGTTGAAGCCTTCGGGGTCAGTAAAATAGTCAGGAATTTCGAATTTCAAAATCAGACTCTACACAATACTAGTTTGCTTGAGCCTCCCTTCACACATCTGCAATGCAACATTATAGGGGCGCTGCAGTGTGCACTGTGAAACGTCCGTTCTCTGCTCTGCTCTGCTCTGTGTAAACAGTGGCAGTGAGAGGAGAGAGTTGTGCTCTTCCCCTTTCAGCTGTCACAGGAGTTCCAGCACAGTGCTGTGCTAGAACTCCTGCATTGGAGGTGGCAGGTTCAATAAAGAGCTTGTTAGGTCCTGTGTTATAGCAATAAAGTTAAGTTTAAAAAAATTAAATCAAAATAAAAATTGATTTAAAAAAATTATAAAATAAATAACAATTATAAAAAGATGAGTAAAGAATAATTAAAATAAAGTTGATAAAAAGTAAAAAATAATAAGATAAAAATGTAAGATAATAAGATAAATAAATTTTTTTTAAGTTTTTAAAAAATTAGGAGGGGCGGGGTTTGGCAGGGAGGGGGGTGCACGAAGGAACCTGGCCTTGGGGCAGCAGAGAGAGTAAATTTGTCCCTGGGCACCGGTCTGAAGGGGGCACCACTGGCAACCGCTCCCCCCTCCTCTGCATTTTTTGTGATTACAGAGCCGAAGGTTCGGCAGCAGCGATGGGAGGAATACATGAGGAGAGGTGAGCTTTGTTTCTAAAGTCACCGGCCTGATAAGTCAATTGGGGGTGAGGCCAAAGAGGTGGGGGGTCAGTGTACACAGAGGTGGTGAGAGAGGTGGGCACAGTGGCAGGGGAAGAGCTGAAAGGGGGTTCAGTGGACACAGAGGTGGTGAGACAGGTGGGCACAGTGCCAGGGGATGAGCTAGAGGGGGGTTTAATGGACACAGAGGTGGTGAGAGAGGTGGGCAGAGTGGCAGGGGAGGAGCTAGAAGGGGGTTCAGTGTACACAGAGGTGATGAGAGAGGTAGGCACAGTAGCAGCAGAAGAGCTGGGGGGTCAGTGGACACAGAGGTGGTGGGGGAGAGGAGAGAGGTAGGTACAGTGGCAGTGGAAGAGCCAGTGGGGATCAGTGAACACAGAGGTGTTGGTGGGAGAGGAGAGCGGTGGCACAGTGGCAGGGGGAGAGCTGGGGGCTCAGTGGACAAATAGGCTGTGGGGGGGAGAGAGAGAGACGTTGGCACAGTGACAAGTAGAGAGCCGCCCAAGGCTAGCATCGGTGGCAGCGGTGGGAGGATCGCAGGGGGAGAAGTCAGGTGATCTCTATACCCCATAGCCGGGATGAGAAGTCAAGTGAGCTCTGTACCTTAAACTGGAATGAGAAGTCAGGTGAGCTCTGTACTCTATAGCTGGGATGGGTGGTCAGGAGAGGTCTGTACCCCATAACTGAGATGAAAAGTTAGGTAAGGTCTGTACCCCATAGCTGGCATGGGAGATCAGATGGGCTCTGTACCACATAGCTGGCATGGGAGATCAGGTGGGCTCTGTACCACATAGCTAGGATTGAATGCAAAAGGGCAATTTTTGCAGGGGGGTGTGGGGAAATTATCATGAATACCTAGGAGCAGCCCATCAATGAGGAGCAGGTGTGGGCCGTGTGCTACCAGTGTGCCCAGGAACTGGCCCAGAGCTCCCTGGCACCGTGGACCAGGGTACGGGACCCAGCACCAGTCCTCTATGGATTATGGTGTTCTGCATTGCTGTTTTATGTATTGCTGGGATTTGTAGTCCTCTGTAGAAGATGGTGTTCCACAAAGTTGTATAATGTATTGCTGGGATTTGTAGTCCTCTATAGATGATGGTATTCTGCATTGCTGTATAATGTATTGCTGGGATTTGTAGTCCTATATACAGTGGCAGAACTACCAGGGTCACAGCGGTTGCAGCTGTGAAGGGGCCCCAGCATTTCGCCACTTAGGGGGACCTGCTAATCGCCAATATTGCAGATTACCGGACCCCCCTTCAGTCTGTGGTCCCCCATCCTTCAGACTGCATGGATTGTGTGTATCACGATTGAACTATGGTTTGGTTTGTGGGTTGCCACTAATGAAAGACTTGCCCCTGGGCTCCTCGTGACCTTGCTACGCATCTGAAATCAGAGGCTGGGCATAAAGAAGAAAAAAATATTAACCCTGCTGCTTGCCACAGTTCAAAGCTCAGGCCCACTAGTTATTATATGACAGTCCTGGTGTCCTATGTTTGAGGGCACTACAAGTTTCAGCAGTCCCTGTCCATTAAATAGATGGGGACTGCTGACACTTGTAGTGCTCTTGCATACATGACACCAGGATTGTCATATAATGGACAGGGACTGCTGACACTTGCAGTGCCCTCACACCCAGTCAGTCCCTTATACACACAGAGCCTAGACCAGAGGCAGAGGCGAGGAGGAACGTGCCAGGGAGGGGAAACCTGCAGCCCAGGAGGGAGGTGTGGCCAAGGAGAAACATGTGGCCAAGGAGGAAGGTGCGGGGTCCTCAGAGGGCAGCCAGCTAAATTGCCGCTCCAAGTTTTTTGTGTCTCAGCGCAGGCTAGAAAAACAAATTAACCCTGCTTGCCACGGTACAAAGCTCGGAACTGGCGGGCCTAATAAAATCCTGTGGTGAGCTGTAAGAAATAATGGCACCTAGGCACACCTAACATTGCAACATACTGTATGATCTCATGCAATCTCAGTGCTGTCTGTCAGTTTAAATAAGAACTCCAGGGGAAAAAATATTACGTTAAGTGCTAGTTTATGTCTAGGTGTAAAAATAACGAAGTTATACTCACCCGACCCTCAGTGCCAGCTGGCGGTTAGAGCCTCCCTCCAGCCTGTCTGAACCTACGCTCCTGTGATGGTATGTCGCTCAACATCCTCATGTCCTATACACTGCTTTAACGTAGTCTTTCAATAAAGTGGAATAAACAGTTCAGTTGCATTACCATCATTGAACATCACTGAGGAATACACAATGCCAGTAGAAAGTTACCCTGCACACCGCACGGATTGTCCCTTAAAATAGTATACCTGTTGCATACTTACAATTACTTTTCCCCTGGCAATCTCAATATCTTCAATAAGTGTTCTCTCTATGGCATCAGAGGCATTCTCTGCCTCCACACAAATAAGCCAGAGTACCAAAAAACACAGAACTGTTTGTCGAACCATCTTGCTCGATGTCACTGAATGAAATGCCCACTTGGTTGTCCACATCAGCTTAAACTATCATGGGATTTGACCACCTGTCCGGAAGGGGTGTTTCTAAAGTGATGATGATGCAAGTTACATACTTAAGACAGGTGCTTCACGATCAGATTTTCTCACATGATACAGGCTCCTCTGTCAATGTGTTATTTTTAAAAGTCTGTATTTACCTTAGTAATATATTAACAAATTCACTTTAAGACGAACAGCTGTAAAACAAATTTTTAACAATACAGTATATAACACTATACAAAGAGTACATGGCAATTTTTGGTAAACCAAATAATCATCTGTAACCGAGTTCTTTATTTCATGCAGATTTCAGTCACTGTTTTTTCCCTCAAAATTATAATGTTATTATTTAAAGGCTAGCTCAAAAATCAGATCTGAGATCTTGAATCAAATGCTGGCTTCTTATATAACTCAGACTCAGTAGCAAGATGTAATCATCAGATTTCTCATCTCCTCCCAAGAGCCACACCCAATTTTAAACCAAATAATGGTGCTTCAGTGTATCCATAATGCAAAATAAATAATTTGGGGTTCCAAATGAGACAGCTAGAGATCACATCTTAAATCTTGAATCACATGCTGGCTGCTTATATAACTCAGACTTAATGGCAGGATATAACCAGCAGATTTGCCATATCCTCCCAAGTACCACAACCAATATAAAGCCAAATAATGATGCTTCCAAATGAGAGGGTTAGAGATGAGCAAGTAATGGAAACTCAATTCCACTGATGAGGGATTTATTATATGATCTATTATTCACTCAACTGGACAAATAATCAGTTTGCATGGTGCAATAATAAACTGGTAAAAAGTGGTCCAAAGGCCCACACAACATCGGCCTCATTATAAAGAAAGCCTACCTTCCAAGACAGTTTGGCCTCCCAATTTCTGTCTGACCTAGTGTCATCTGGCAGGATCTATTGAAGATCCCATTTTAGAGGTTTCAGGGGCTTTTGGTGATGAGGATTCCATACCCGGTGATATCACTGGACTAATACAGAAACTGTACTATGGTACTTCCTTCATGGGCCAGGTAATCCTGTTTTGAGTAGTGGGTGGGGGGCTCCTTCCACTACTCTGAGAAACGTAAGCTGGGAAGTGGTCTTGGCCACATGAAGCATAGACTGGCCAGTCCATCGAATTTTATATTACTGGGCCTGAAAGCTCTCACTAATCTCTAGAGACTTACGGCATCTATTACAGCTTTGTGGGAGGAAGTTGAGGCACAAACAAAACTGTTGGAAGCAGGGGCGTAACTAGAAATCACAGGGCCCCATAGCAAAATTTTGTATGGGGCCCTGTGATTTCTACTTACACCCCTTGAAGAGCCCACATAGCTCACCTGAGGGTGACCAGAAGCTCTTACCATTAGTGTTCCTAATATAAATAAGAAGCTGCAAAGTAAATCTGACCACCAGTGTGCAAATGCAATATGTTTTCAGTTGCCTTCAGATTACATGCAAGATCAGTTTGAGATCATTCACAGGTACATCTGACCTTTTTCTGACCTGCAGTTGACCTCCTAATTGCATTTGTATTCCAATTGACTTGAATGGGGTGGGGGGATCAGTTCTGATGCAAACAAAAGCGTGTGTATAAAAGAGATAGCTCATTTCAATTAATCATTGATCTTTTTAAAAAAAAATAGTGAATACAAACTGTCATAGATTGTTGACAATACAATATTTTATTTACATTTCAAAAATACATTTAAAGATATTGCCTCAATACATTTCATTCCAAACATAAAAATCAAACCTATAGGCACATTCTAAGCAAAGCTTCACACAGAACATGCCATGTATACTGCTGTTGTTCAAGGCCGGTTTTCAGAAAATAACTAGAAAATAGTTCAAATGATGAAGAGGAAAAAAAGCTAAATATTTTTAAAAACTAAAGGGTAACTTTTTGTCATGAAAGAATATTTAAAGTTCAACTGTGCCCAGACTATGAACATTTGAATATTAACATTTTCTTAACAAGCAGTACCATAGCTTTAAAACAAGCCCTCATGACCTTTGTACCAGCAGGTACTGTAGAGCAATTCATCCTCAAATATCACAACAGAGTCACTGAAATTAAAGCTCATCTTCCTTTTTTTCTATGGCAGCAGGTACTTGGCCACCTGTTAGCCTTCCTATGTAAACAAACACTGCATTCTGTAAGCTTTTACAAAACTAACTGAAACAGAGTCGTTGCTGTGATCTTTGAGGATGAATTGAGAATGTTCCTTTATGGCTTGTTAAGAATATGTAGATACATTCATGCCTATAGTGTGGGCTCAGTCAGTGTGCGTTAGGCTGGTCACATGTTTATCCCCTGACTCCAGTCATTTTTTAATAACAGAACGAGTGCAAGTATGTAGCAAGTGAAGTCAGAATGAAGACAGAATTGATCTGCATACTTGTCCCAAGTCAGTGACTCATCAGAAAATCAGCATGGCAGCCAAGCAATTAGCATTTTAGAAGAAGGTCAGCTCTGGCAGTCTATATGTGAGCCTCATAACTGCTTTTTTACTGTATATCTATATTTTTGTAGCCCTGATGAAAAGAGTTTGTTTTTGTCCCCTGAAAAACATTGTTTTTTAAGTGTAAACCATTAAAGCTATTTGGACCAGTTTTTCATCCTGTGCTCCTTCCTTTTTTAATTTAAATCACATGTTAATTACAAGTGTCAGCAGTCCCTGTCTATTATGTGACAATCCTGGTGTCCTGTGTGTGAGGACACTACAAGTGTCAGCAGTCCATGTCCATTATATGACATTTCTGGTGTCCGGGTGCACTGTAAGTCCCTGTTTTCTCTGCGTTACATTACTGACCTCTGAACTCTGTATTGCTATTCACCTCGGCACTCTGCTTTACACTACTGCCTTTATTTCTGGTTGCAGAGTGCTCTACTGTATAAGGAAGCTATCCTAAAGACACTGTCCTGAAATCATTAGTCTGTATTGCAGGAGAGATGGGGACAGAACAGCGGACATGGTGAGAAGTGGACAGAACAAAGAAAAAGGGGATATGGGTAGATGGGAGCAGAGTAGGGAACATGGCCACATGGGGACAGAGCAAGGGAGATGGGGAAAGTTGTCATTATAAAAATCTGCAGAAATACTATTTTGCTTTATCAATCAGCTTTACTGGTCAAAGACCCTATTTCACAAATAAAAGCCTGCTATGACGCAAATGTGTTGCATTGTGACGTTTTTAAGTACAGGTACATCTCAAAAAAGTAACATTAAAACATTCTTATTTTGATGAAAATGTGGTTTAATGAATTGAGTGTCTTTTATGCAGTTACTAGTACACTAATGTTTGTTTGGTAAACAAAAGAATTATCTAAATTTATGTCTGGCCCCTAAATTTTATTCACAACCCTCGTCATGGCCCAAGTTTGGACTTGACACCCCTGATCTAAGCGTTTTACATTTCCCATTGGGGGAACACAGTATTTAAGGTCTGGTATTGTAACACACTAAAATATACAGTAACTTCCTATATCTTAGGCACACAATATTTTACAATCTGTGAAGATAAATGTACGAAGAGGTATCAAAAATGAATGCCTGTTGTTTCATATTTGCTGTTCCTGTGAACTTATAATAAAATGACTGATAGGCCACATGTTTGACATACTGTATATCACAGTCATTGTGTGGTCTGTTTTTTAAATTATACCAAGTGAATCATGGATGAGAAGCTGAAACGAAGAGCAGTAATTAAGTTTATGACGAAAGCTGTTGCGGTCCATACATGCCTGACGAATGTGTATGGTGATGCACTAATTGATATGAGCAATGTTAGGCATTGGATAAAGAAGTTTAAAAGGGGGAAATAACATTTTTGCCAAAGCCTTGAATGGTACCATTCAAGCTCTCCTCATCCAAAGAAATTAAAATCTGCCAGATCCACACAAATCTGTCAGATCATGACAACTGTGTTCTGGGAAAACCAATCATTCTCATGGACATTTTGGGTAAAGGAGCAACAGTCAACAGTGAAAGCTACACTGAAACACTTCAAAAGCTGAAGGAAGCCATCAGGAAGAAAAGACCATAGAAAGACATCCATGCCATACAGCTCTATCATGATAATGCACGCACACCAGGGGCGTCCCGAAGCAGGGTGTCACCCGTAGAAGGTATTGGGTGACACCCTGCAGTGACACCATTACGCATGCGCGTGACATCATCGCGTAAGTGCAACGTCATCATGCACGTGTGTCATGTCACGTGCTCTTACCTGCCGGCGGCCAGCTTGGTGATGGACGCTGGCAGAGAGAGGAGGGGACGTTCACCCGGCGGGATAATGAATGCCGCCGTGTCCCCTCCTCTCTCAAACAACCATGACCGAGTGCCTGACATTTCAGAGGGGGTGACACCAAAATGACTCTCAGTCATTTTAGTATCACCCCCTCCAATGGTGTCACCCGGGTGCGGGCCGCACCCTCCTAGTGACATCACTGATGCACACACACCTCTTATGCTACAAGGCAGGTGATTGCCAAAATGGGCTGGTCATTGGTCCCTTACCCAGCCTACAGCCCAGATTTGACATCATCTGACTTCCCCTTTTTCAGGACAATGAAGGATTACATCCATGGCATGAGATTTGAGGACCTGCAGAATGATACGTTCTAAAGCAGTGGAGCAAAGAGTGCTCTAGCAATTTTCCAAACTGGATTTGAGGCCTGGGTGAAACAGTTGTTCAAATGCATTTAATGTGATGTTGACTATGTGGAAGGGTAACTCTACTCATGTAGTCCATCATGGGAGTGAACTTGGAGTGGTGGCTACTTTACAACACACTCAGGGACCATGTGGAACAAAAGTAGCCACCCTCCAGAAGGAAGGACAGTGTCAGCACCAATTCAGAGATGATTTGAGGATCTACAGCTGAGTGATACACAAATAAGGTGCATTTCTGTAAATAGTTAGGTACTTGAATACATTTTTAGGACTGAACTCCTGAGTTTAGTATCACTTAAAAGCACAATTACACTTGTCAGATTTTCACCTATAGCTGGAGTTTCATTTTAACTAAAAAAAAGTATTTTTGTTACTGTCTCTTCCTTGATTGGAACAGGGACAGCAAGTCAATCTCCCAGTTAAGAACAGAGGCAGCAACTTCTCTGCTCTGTCCAAAACCTAAAAAAAAAGTATGACTGGAGCTTGGCTTTAACATGTTAGATGAACACTTTGAAATGACAAATGTAAAATGCCTGTGTTACAAATGATTAATTTGTTTCCCACATTTAATTTTCACAACACCACTGTATTTGTAGAGCATTACAGGATATGTGTTCACCATGCCCCCGTGACACTAACAACTTTAATGTCCCTAGCACAATGATACAAACACACACATTCTGGACCACTTTAGACCAAAATCAGATAATCTACAAATTAGGCTTTTGGCATCTGAGAGGAAAACTGGAGTATACAGATGAAACCCACATAAACATTAGTAGAACTTTAACATTTCATGTAGATAAGGTCACTGTTCATTTTAAAACGGCAATGCTAAGCACTGTGCCCATCCAGACTGAGGAGCATCAGCAAATGTTCCTCTGAGACTAATACATATGTCATTTTCTCCTTGGCAATGTGTTGACACAAACCTAAATGTTTCAGATCAATTTGCCAGGAGATGTGTGAAAAAAACTAGGTTTACCTGAGTGGCAGCTCTAAGCTCTAATTCCATTCTCAAGCGAGGGCAAGGTTAGAGTTGTTCACTAAGCTTATGATCTGTGGAATTCAGTATAAAGGTTGCAGGCATTACACATGTTTGAAGCTTACACATCATTATTCTTTCTATTTTCCTGAATTTTTGTCCTAACTTTTAGCTAGTTTGTAAAATAAAACTCTTGCGTGGCTTTAACTTCCCCCCATGATAAGAAAAATCCCTGATACCAGCAACTCTGCATGCTGATATCAAAACATCTTACTGTCATTAGTCATATAAAAGCCTTTTTCTTACTTCTCTGTTGAGGCTCTGGTGATGTAGCCAAGGCCTCACAGCTGTCCCCTGGGAAGACTACGTCACCAATGCCTTCACAGAGCACTCTAAGTACAGGGTCTGTAAAAAAAAAAAAAGACTGAATGGGCTTCTCCTCGAGATTTTGGATACTCTCACAACATCTTGAGGAAAAGCCTATTCATTCTTTTTTTTCTACACAGACCTGTTGATGATATCATTGGTGGGGCAGCGGCAAAAATATGAAAGAAGAAGTTGGCCACTGATAACATCAATAAGGGAAGATAGCGGCATGGGTTTGGAGGAGAAGAGAGAGAGAAACATTAGAATATGGCAATATATAGACAGAATTAGCAAGCAATCATCATTAAAGTTAGGTTTTCATTGTTGTTACTGTTGTTACTGTCCCCACTGTCAACAGGACAGTAGGTTAGAGGAAATCTCTACAACAGGGTCACAGACAGCAACGGAAACTCTAGAAACAAAGACTCATAAAAAGATGCCGGCTGGGAAAAAAAACATGTGTTCCATTGAGTCTGATGTCTGACCTTTTTTCTAATAGACTGCAGAAAGATCTGCCTATGGGGAATATTCCCATCACATCTTGTCCTGGTGAAGTGAAGAAAAATCTCCCCAGGGGTCATAGAGAATAGTTTTCTTAAATGAGAACTATGGGGTTAGGGATTTTCCCCATAGTTCTCCTAAGGGTAACGGGAGGACACAAACTAGCGTCCTCCTGTCACCCTAAGCTCAGTATACCGCGAGATACAGCTCGTGGTATACTGAGACCCTGCAGCTGAAAAGGATCCCGACAATTATGTCTGGATCCGACCAGCTGCATGAGTGACAGCTGGCTCTGCCTATCTAAAGGCAGAGCCAGCTGTACCCGCTCCCTCCCCCGTCCGTTCCGCCAGTCAGCACTGGAGGATCGGAGCGCGGAGGGGGGGATCCAGTCCCTCCCCTGTCACAGCTCTCTGCCGTGACAGGATTGAGAAGTGAGCGAATGCCGGTATGTGTTCGCTCACTTCCCGATCTACTGAGCCAACCTGTGACAGTTTCATTGTCACAGGTCGGCTAGAACTATGAAGATGCGTGAAAAGCACTCACCTCATAGTTCTCCTTTAATTTAAGCTTTTCTTTCCTTTATTTACACCTGGTAATCCTGAGAATAACACACCTCCAGTCCTTGCTTGGATACACTTGCTTCTCCACTTTATCTTTGGAGGAAGCCATGGTTGTTCCAGCCATTCCATGATAGTTGAGGGGTTTTTAAGCTTACAAAAGAAAGATAAGATTATTTTTGCTCTCTGCTTACGGTGACCAGGGCACTAAATTTCTGGCTAGATCAACAGGTATTTTTCTGTACTTGCTAAAAAAAATAGAAAAATATAATTAGGGATTGGTAAGCTGCAAAATATTGCATTTCTGTTTTTGGGTTCAGATACGTTTCAAGTTTCTATTAACGCTTATTCACAAATGGGTATATGAACATATTTCTCAGACATTACTTTTTGTTCCTTTTCTAACTAAATCAATAGACCAGGGCTCAAAATTTCCACTCGCCTGCTCGCATTTGGTGAGTGGAAATGCAGTGCAGGCGAGTGGAAATTCAGTCAGGCTTGAGTCAGTACCTGACTCGTGGGAGCAGCTGCTCCTGCTGGTCTGTCTCCCTTCCTTTTCGGCCGGAGCTCTTCACTGAGCTCCGGGTCGAAAACTGAGTGATTAGTAATGTCTGCAGACCTTACTAATCCCACCAGATCACCAGTGATCTGCCTACTGTATCTCCTCCCTGCAGAAAGACAAGCAGGTGAGGAGGCTTCCTTGTTTTACTTTACATGGTGGGGGACAGGGGGCTTCTTATTTTATGTGTGGGCGG
>NW_017307857.1:263019-276182 GCF_000935625.1 Nanorana parkeri
GCTTCTTATTTTATGTGTGGGGGGCAGGGAACAGGGGGGCTTATTATTTTATGTGTGAGGGGGCAGGGAACAGGGGGAGAGGGTAATATTTTATATGTGGGGGCAGGGACTTTTATGGTAATATTGTTAAAGTTGTTAATATTTATTTTTGTAACTTTATTTTGCATAAAACATCTAACAGTGTGATTTATAAGATTATTTAAGAGGGTGTGTTTAGGGGCGGAGTTAAGGGCAGGGTAGGGGTTAGGTGGGCAACTGGTGGCGAGTAACTCTTAAAGCAGGGCTAGTAGCTCAGGACTTGAAATTTTGACCCCTGCAATAGACTATATCATAATTGTATTCTTTAAGGATCAATAAAAGTCAAAAATGAAGTTGCATAGCAGGTGATAAGTATACACTGTACACACTGTACACACTGTATACACTGTACAAGATATGACTACTACATTTTATCTACCTGGTCAAGCACCAGGTAGATAAAACAAATGCAGCATGGGTTCATTAAAAGCATTGTAGTTTTTTTTTTTTTTATTCATGTAGTGCCACAATTTAACTTGGTATCAGCCTCTTTACATTTCTTGTACAGAAGCCTCCAACTGGGAGAGGAAGAGGTAGCACAAGCAGCCAATCATGTATACTAAAATGCTCATGTGTTAACAAGGTTCACGCTGAACAGAGGAGAGAGCAGAAAGACAGAGAGAAGAGCTCATTACTGTGCTGTTTCTCCTTCACTGTCAAGGCACAGGCGGGGAGAGGAACGAGACCTAGTTGTATTACATAACTGCAATAGAGAAAAATCAGGTCTCCAGGCTGAATATGTGGTGTGGAAACTTCAGAAATGTATTATATAACTTCAGTGGTGAAAAATCAGGTCTCTCTCCATGCTTACTGTGGTGTGTAAATTTCAGGAATGAATAGACAGAAATACAAATACTTTGTCAGGTAAAGCAACCCTCATATGTATTTCATTTGTAGAGTTCATCTTCAAGATTACATCACACGGCACTATACTACTTCTTTATACTTGAAATCTGTCATCTAATACAAACTCCATAATGAATATTCTTAATATGTTATAGCTTTTTACAAAAACAGTCTAAAAATCATCTTTTTTGCACAGTTTGTTGTCCCATTGCTGTCATATATACACGTTATTGATTTCCAAACATATTTCCTTATAAAACATAATCATCGATTACAATCCCTATAATTAAAACTAAGATTTCAAGTAAAACTTTGGCAACTTTATAATTTGAGATTTTCCTGTGATCTGTATACAATATACAGGGTGTTTGTTTTTAAAGAAAATACTATTAACAGTTTTTCATATATTATGCAAAAATATATCTGGACAATATATCTCGACTTTATAAATTACTATATACGATATACTCTATATAGTAGAAACAGTGCATTCATTGTTTTAATATATCTTTTGGTTATGTTGTTTCTTGTTCTCTTTTAGCTATAACTATATCCTTTTTAAGGTGCATGCACAAAAGTAGTTGTACAGATCTACATTCTGTAGATCTACTAACAAGCAAGCAATTAAGCAAGCATCTAGGGCAGGGGTCTCAAACCTCCAGCCCTCCAGCTGTGGTGGAACTACAAATCCCATGAGGCATTGCAAGATTCTCACAGCCACAGACATGACTCCCGGAGAGAGATGCATCATGGGATTTTTAGTTTCACCACAGCTGGAGGGCCGGAGGTTTGATGCTATAATACCATGCTATAATTTACCAGAAAAATAGTGGATAGAGTAGGGAAAAATAAAGAATCTGTCAAGTTTTTATTGCTGTATGTGTCTCCTTTGGTAAGATTTGCTGTCTCTATCTGTCTTGGTGTGTAGATTTATACTGAATGGGTGCCAGATCAAATGGGTGAAAAAGTCAACTGTTGCTGATCTCATCATGTAATTACCGTCCACAAAAAAACAAACATTTTGCTTTCAGTCGTTTTTTTTTTAAGTCCGCACATTATTGTTTAACGCCTCGATGAAGGAGTGTTGTTGCTCCCAAAAACACGTTGGCTGCTTTTCCTTTGTGACTGAATAATTAAATACTCTTTGAACTTTTACACCCATTTGGTCTAGCCCTTATTCAATATATGTCTACACTCAAACTTCTTCTGGGGACCTTACTAAGGGAGACCTTTGCTGTTGGAGCCGCCTAACCAGAGCCAGTGAGCTTGCATGGAAAACCTTGGTTCATTTGGACTTTTGAATTAACATTTAGATCCCAGCACCTCTTAAATATTTGGATCTATTTGTCTTTGTGACCACTTTCACTGGGACAGAAAGTGATTGAAATTTCAAAATGTTACGGCTGTCACCAGAAAAACCAGTGAGAGGACACCTGTTCTGGTATCAACTAACTTACTTCTGAGAAATTACCACTGACTTCCTGTTACATCTCTGAGACAAAAAGTGAGTGAAATTCTGTAACACAGAACAGCATATGAAAACATTTGACAGGGGTTCTAACCATTCCCTACTCTATTCAAAACGAAACCAAATGTTTTGGCTAGAAATGCACTTTAAGTACAGGTAGGCAATCCAAGCTACATTTTTTTGTTAAGAAAATACCAAAAGCCTATCATTTCAGTAAAAAGATCCCATACTGATATAATATGCCATTTTACAATGACTTGAATTACAGACCTGAATTGTCTAACAAAGAGCAGCATCATTCTTGAACAATACAGGTAAAAAATGAACATAAGTGCAATTTATACACCTTACATTAAATCAGTTGTAAACGCAAATCCTAATGATTGACACAAATCAGTCAAAAATACTAGAGCCAAGATGTTTGAACGGTTGGCTCATTTTGTTCTATCAAGTAAAAAAATTGGTCAATGATATGTAGAGAAATAAAGTGAAAATATGATTCACTTCAAGGTCACATTATTCATTTCTTAAAGTAAAATGAATCAGTGTTCTCAAAAATGTGATGCTTCAGCATTCAAGCAAGTTTGATGAATCTAAAGAAAATTTAAATTTGCAGCATCATTTTTAATCCTTTGTAGCTTGAAGAACTCCGGGCTCTACTTCTCATCAATGTCTTTTCAGAAAAAAGCACATTTTGTGGCTGGGAGTTCATCGAGTAGTGTGTAAAAGCCAAAATGTAATCTCATTGTCAGCAAGACTTTAAATGTTAAGCATTTCACCATCCTGCATGCATTATTGTCATTATCGTCTTGATAGAATGTCAATCTCAATTGGCTACGAGCCCTTCCCTGTGAGCCAGGCAATGTCACCAGTTCTATAATAGAAAGAAACGTGATGTAATTATCATACTATATATCATTTTTATCCCTTTTTACCCAATGACACTCAGATTACCATTCCATATATATGTAAATCATTACAAAAATATGTAAATTATTCAGCCTAGTAGCTGAAGAAAGCACTTAGTTAAAAGTGCATTTGTGATGTTTGAACATACATTCATTATGTTCTGTGCCTAGGCATCCTTTAACAGCATGGTTCTGTCTGGTGGGAGCATCCAGAGCCTAATACTGAGGCTGTTACAGTACCATTGTTTACCCTATTGCACATGTAATAGCTCTCTAATCATTAGAGTCATTAGTGACATTTACACTGCTGCTGACATTGCTTGTATTTACAGACATGACCAGACCATGATCCTAAGGGCCTTTGTGAAAAATTTACATTTACAAACTGGTTAAAGGCCTTCAGTTGGTAACCTTATGTTCAATAAAATTGTGTGCTATCGATTAGGTCGCTGTAATTACTTGTCATGCCCTTCTTTTGCATCATGACCCTAACAATAATAAGCACTGTAAAACCTTCTTATAATAGAAGGTATTTACATGACATTGCTTCGCTTACAATCCTAAAAACAAGGGTGCATCTAGTACTACTGCATAGCTCTCAATTGTCCATCATTTGGAGAGATGGTTCCTCTTTTGGAACTAAATCTCTCCGTCTGTCTCTTGCCCTTTACCCCTCTATCGTTTTTGGTTTAATGTATAGACTGCTATAAAATGGGTTATTTCACTACCAAAACTAATATATGGCCCTAAATATTTTATCTAGGGTTGCCACCTTTTCTTCAAGCGAAACCCGAACACACCAGCGGCACGCGGACATTTTTTGTAGAGATAGAGTCAATGCTTATTCATATATAAATAGCGCCTCACACTCATATGTAAATATCACAGTTGAGCCTATTCTCAGTGGGGGGCCAGTAGCACCTATGTTAATTTTGGTTGCCCCTGTCTGCCCGACATCTTTTGTCTGGGTTTATGCTGCCATGAAACCCGAACACAGCATTCAAAACCCGAACTGTCTGGGTGAATCCTGGACAGGTGGCAACCCTAATTTTATCCAACCTCTAAATTATCATTATCACTCATAAATCATCTTTCAATCATCAGCTTATCTATCACATTGTACCATATAGTGAGCAGTACTACCACCAAGTATTGAACTGAGCAGTTTACCAGAAAGTATGACCTCTAAATCATTAGCGGTCAGACCGAATGTGTGTCAAATTAATCCAAAGGCTTGATCACATAAGCTCTACATAAGATGCACTCTCTCCATCCATACACCCATCAGAGAAAAATTCTATAGAGGCATCTCCTTCACATCAGCTTCTCTGTGAATAGAGGGTGACAGCCTGATGCAAATGTGAGAGCACAGAAGAAATCTTTAAACAAGTAGTCATTCTGATGCAGAGAGTTCCAGTTCAGTAGGTGATAGGATTGCACCTGATATACAGTTTTATTACCTTCCCATTACAAAAAAAAAGTAAATGAGCCTAATTGATAATCCCCTTATTTCTACATACTTTTTTTATTCACATGACAAATGGGTAATATTGGTAAATATGTCTCAAGTTGATGCATTTTATGAAAGTATTGACTTTTTTAAAGCCAATGTTTCTATGTTCTTACATTTGTACTAACATGGCCATATCTATTTACAGAGAAGCTGATGTGAAAGACATGCAGCTATATTATTTTTCACTGATGGGTATATGGATATAGAGAGTGCATCCTGTGTAGGGCCAGTCTGAAAAAGCTTTTAGAATAATTTGACAAAAGTTCAGTCTGACCTCCTATAATTTAGAGGTCATACTGTCTGGTAAACTGCTCAGTTCAATAATTGATGAAGGTACTGCTCACTATATGGTGCAATATGTAGGAAACATTAATGAAGATATAATCAGCTATAACTTTTCAGATACATGATGCATCCACAGTATCTTACACTGGTCCCAAGGTCCCTTGTCACCAGTGCACCTCAAATGATCCTATTTTTTAGTCCATTTTTCACTCCAGAAGACTGTTTCCAAACAAACTACAGCATAAAAAGTATTAAGGATGCTTTAATAATAATAGTAATGGCTTAACAGAAAAATAGGAGAACGTATGGTATAAAAGGATGCATTACTGAACATACTTGCCATAACGAATAAACATCCTTTAGTTGAAAGCAGCAATAAAAGAAGAATTTTGATAAGTCATTTTTTTTTACACATGCAAAAAGAATAATGTGCTGCTGACTAAATTTTCCCTGGTGCCCAAATACATTCAGGGGGATTTGCCCTCTCAGTGTGCACATAGAACCCTCTCTTCTAGCAATTCACTTTACCTCTACCCATTGCAGTGACAGTAAATGAGGTTAAAAGAGAACTATGAGGTGAGTGCTTTCCACTCACCTCATAGTTCTAGCCGACCTGTGACAATGAGATGGTCACAGGTCGGCTCAGTAGATCGGGATGTGAGCGAACACATACCGGCGTTCGCTCACCTCTCGATCCTGTCACGGCTCTCTGCCGTGACAGGGGAGGGGCTGGATTCCCCTCTCCCCGCTCCGATCTGCCAGCGCTGACTGGCGGAACGGACGGGGGAGGGGGCGGGTACAGCTGGCTCTGCCTCTAGATAGGCAGAGCCAGCTGTCACTCACGCAGCTGGGCGGATCTCGACATCGATGTCGGGATCCGCTCCGGCGTCTCAGTATACCGCGAGCTGTAGCTCGCGGTATACTGAGCCTAGGGTGACGGGAGGACGCTAGTTTGTGTCCTCCCGTTACCCTAAGGAGAACTATGGGGAAAAGCCCTGACCCCATAGTTCTCCTTTAAATGTGCTCCCTAGTCCTCCTGCTATTTCAAATGCTAAGTCACTGGAGTGACATTCATTCATGTGTGGTAAGTAGGTACATGTATCATTGCTCCAAAAATAAACACTACAATAAATGCTTTATGAATTAGATATAAGCAAGGGGGAATATGGGAAAATCACTAAAACTGATCTCAGTTCCACTGCTGTTTACCTGGATCATCTATAGAAGCTTCTTATAACCTCTTGACCCCAGTCTTGGGTTGTTTCTCTAGCTATTGGAAAATATTGTATTCCAAGTTTATATCTGGGATATAGATACAGAGATAACAATACTCCCTTTAATAATTGGTGGTTTAGGCATGTTGCTGACTTGTTTCCTGTGCTTTTTTTCTTAATCATAAAAGCACAAATGTTCTTAAAGACCAATTCCAGGTTACCTGAAAAATTAAAAAAGGCACTGCCCTACGGAAGATAAAATACTCACCCTGTCCCCTGCAGACTCATTACTCCCATCATCTAGCACTGATTCTCTTCCAGACTGAATGTCATTCAACCCAGACCAGGTGTCATTCAACCCACTCCCTGTTAACCATCAAGGGCATCAAGCACCCATCACCTGAAGGTATATCATCAAGCTAACCTGGGCTCACAGGAAAATGCTACAGTGCCACATCATCAGGACTGGCCCACCTCCAGGTGAACAATAGGGGAAAGAGGACCTGTCATGTCATAAAACCAGACTGAAAAATAATAAAAAAGTATGTATGCAAATATATATTTTTTTTAAGGCAGTGGGTGGTGCAGGAACTGGGGTGGGGGTAGGGGGTGGCACCTGTATTTGGGCTTTACAGAAGAAGTTCAGTCAATATTATTTAAATCTAAAATGGCCGTATCATCTAATTTCATGAGAAAAATGCTCAACTCCTCCAATGCGTTTAAACCCTACTTACTCAACATCACGTTTGCGTATAGATTTTCCAGATGCCATGACTTCTGCTACTTTGGAAACAATTGGATCATAATTCATACTGGCTACTGCAATTACTTCATCATGCCTAAAAGTGTAAGAAACAAGCACAAAAAAAGTATCTTTAGTGGATGCATCATAACAAGTGATGGTTCAGATGATTGTAGTGTCATTACTGTGAACCATTGTGAATCCTAGGAATTGAAGGAAATTAGTAAAGAGATGTGCAGATGACTGAAGATATAGATCACTCTTTGAGATGCTGAGTGAGCTGGAACACAATGTGTGAGGTCAGGTGGCTAACAAGGAAACAATTATCAGACTTCAGATGACAACTGACATTCAAGCTGTAATGTGAGCCCAAGGCAAAGTGAGGCTAATTAAGAAGGTATAACTACAAAACATTTATAAGTAAGTAATTTTAATAACCTAATATTCAGATTGGTGCATAAACCCAGTCATGAATGGCTACCTATAATAAAATGTGAATTGTTACATACTCTAACTAGTCAAATGTTAACTTACAGGGTCATTCACAAAAGGGTGAAGATTTTGGAGAAGGCCAGAGAAGTGAACACTCTAGGACAACATAGCTGACCTGGAAAAATTATCCAATTCAGCTCACCTTCCAGTTCAGCTATGTTGTCCTAGATTGTTCACTTCTCCAAACTCTTCACCCTTTTGTGAATAACCCTGTTAGTGTTTCAGCAGTGGCACTAAACACTGTAGTATGACATAAAAGTCATTAACAGCTTCTGAGTGTTGGGCATTGATGGGGGGTGGGGGGGGGTTCTGATGACCTGTGAAACTGGCTCCACGAAGCACTTGTGTGCTGCCTATGCAGCAGCTGTATGTAGCATTTATTCGCTGTGAATTTGAAACAGGTAATTTAATTGGCCACTATAGGCAACAGCTTTTCACTCTCTTTTAATCCATGTATTTATATAAATAGCCCTCAATGAGTTGAGCATGTTTACTTTGCAAGCTAATTTTCACTCAGCTCAGGGAATGTGGTGAACATTTACCTTGAAAAGAAAATTACATGCAAGGAAAAGAAAACGTAAGTCGGGACAACTTCCCCAAATTCACTAAGCTAAGTGAAAATTATCTTGCCTAGAGAAAATTCACTTTCCAAGGTGAATATGGCTAATTCCTTGAGTAAATCAGACTCAATTATGTCAGTTTTAGGACTGTGATGGACCCTGTTGGATGCTTTTAACAAAATCAATTGCTTCCAATTATTCTTACTTCACTACTACTACTAGTAACTGGTAGGCTTTTGTTTCTCTTTCGCAGACTTTATAATCTTGAGAAACCAAAAGAGGGTTGTTGAGACTCAGGTAAGCCATTCCTGTTGAAGAACCCTCTTAAAACACGTCCATTACCAACAAAAAAGTGGACAAATGTCCGGCGACCAGATTTTAACTTGACATAAACCAAATATCTGTTGTTTCCATAAAATTACTGTGTACTTGAGTTTGTTCAAAGGCCAGTTTTTACTAAATTAAAGTGACACTAAATTCAGGAATTAAACCTTTAAAAATGCATTCAAGTACCTTTCCTATTGATAAAATTTAGCTTATCTGTGTATCTCTCGGTTGTAGATCCTCAAATCATCTCTGAATTGGTGTTGGCACTGTCCTTCCTTCTGGAGGGTGGCTACTTTGTTCCCCATGGTCCCTGTGTGTGTTGTAAAGTAGTCACTGTGACGATAATGGGGGTCTGAGTCTGAATATTAAAATTGTCCCCCAGTCAGAGCAAATGCAGGCCTTTATTTAGTCATTTGTCAGGCCTTCCACATTCCACAGAACAGAGATCTGTTATCTGTCTGTGATCTTTTATTGCCCCAGCCCTAGTGAAAGTCCAGAATATCTCTTTAAGCCTTTTATGGCTGTCCCTAATTAAAGGCATGGCATCACGCCCTCATCTATTACGAGTGGACAAGTTAATATAGTAAATATAAACAAGCAGGTCTGTTAGTGGTGACCCCACATTCACCCAAAAGTCATATACCTGAGTTACAAAATCAGCTCCATTTCATAATTTGGAATTGGGCGGGTATAGTGTAAAATAAAGGTTCATCCTCCGCCTGCTTTCCAGCCCCAGCCCTACCCTAGGGGCCAGCTCCTAAAGGTCTGACAAAAAGATGCTGAACTAGCTAGATAGGTCTTGTTTTAAGGAACTAAGAAGTCTTAACATCGCAGAAGAGTTCCCCTTTAATCTCTGGACATTATCTTCTGAAAGTTTACGTGTAGAAGAACCCTGCAGACTTCTACTTTGCTTATTGAACTGTGAACTCTGTCAGAACTTCTAAACCCAGGACGGTTAAGTATTCACCTTTTATTCCCTTTTATTTTTCTGTTTTGTATATATTTTGTCTCTTTTTATTAATATCTTTTTCTGTATATTTTCTGCACCATTTCTTTTATTAATGGATGATATTAAAAATTGTTAAGCTTATCTCTACGCTCTAAATACGAACTTAAAGTATCCTTGCCTCTCTGAAGAGCGCTACTGTATAGTGAATCCTATCATATTCCTGTCTGACAGGGCATTGGTATCACAGGCATTGTTTAAGAGTTTAAATTGTCGCAGCATTTGCTGGGCACGATCTGTGTTTCCGTTACAAAAAACACATGGTGGCAGTGGAAGTTTGGGTTAACTGCGGAGTTAACCAACCCTGGTGACGATATCTCTCAGTCTGCTGGCCTGAGATTGGGTCCCGCGAGCTGGGGAATCTCTGTGCAGGGTGAGGCTGAGAGTGCGATCTCCACGGCCTTGTGACGCTCACACTCGGTTCAGACTTGTGTATAGTCACGTGGGATTGACGCACAGCGGGTTTGGGCCGGGCGTACGTCACAGTCACCACTCCAAGCTCATTCCCATAATGGACTACAATCTCATGTTTAGTTTACTAATTTGTATTGAGATTGTAGTCCATCACGGGAGTGAGCTTGGAGTGGTGGCTACTTTACAACACACACAGTGACCATGGGGACCAAAAGTAGCCCCCCTCCAGAAGGAAGGACAGTGTCAGCACCAATTCAGAGATGATTTGAGGATCTGCATCCGAGTGATACACAAATAAGATACATTTTTGTTAATAGTTAGGGTATAGGTTGAATTCAATGTGTTTTTGTATTTTTTCAACCTGACTAACTATGTACCATATTTTTCGCTCCATAAGACACACTTTTTTTCCCCCAAAAGGAGGGGGAAATGTGCCTGCGCCTTATGGAGCGAATACCTATCGCCCGACGCCCGGGACATGCAGTTTCGGGCGCCGGGCGAGTAGTTTTTTGTACATTCAGCCCTGCTCCTGACGAGCAGAGCTGAATGTACAGTAGGAGCCGCTGCTCGTTTAATACAAGTGATCTAAACAGATCACTTGTATAAAATCAAGCGGCGGCGATCGTGTCCGCCCCCCGCCGTGGTTTTCGGGGACTCCCGCTCCCCTGGGCAACCGTGACAACGGTCCCCCATAAGAGCTCACCATAGAGCCCCTTGAGCAGATGAAGAAAAACGTTCTCCGTCTGCTCTGTGTGATTACTGAGACCGCGCCACCTGTCTCAGCGGTCACTAACTGCAGCTTCTGTTGCAGAATTTCTGTTGCAGAAGCCCTGCGTCCTATCGTCCGGAGCGCCTTATAGAGCGCGAAATACGGTAAATTGAATGCATTTGTAAGATTTAACTCCTGAGTTTATTGCCATTTTAACTGTTTTCTGGTCCAAAATTCAGACATACAACTAGGAATAGGTTTTATTTTGTTTTAGTTTACGGCTTTTCAATTTAGTTAATTAAGTTAATGTAGAAATAATTAATACTTGCAAACTTTTATATTTTAAATAACTAACCAAAAAAATGATTCATGATTCTTATATAAAATTATTGCACATTTTAGTTGAGAGAAATCCCTATCCTTACCTTTGGGAGTAGTGTCTTATTCTATTTACCAAGCAGCAAACCCCTCCACTTAATGTTAGTTTTTTATTATTTCAGATTTTATGTCGATAGAGGAAAACATACATAAACAGGAAAGAATTTCACTCCATTAGATAATTCCTCCGGTAAATCTTATATAATTGTACAAATACTGTTTTATATGTAAAAGGCAAAAATTATCCCAGTTTAATTACTTTACTTTATAGACTACAGTGTATTTATCAGGTCACAAGATAATGATTCATCATTTTTCTTGTGACCAATATTGTGTTTGATTAATAGCAAACCAGTCTACATAAGGCCCAATATTTAGATTATATATTTGCATATATACAGATTGGTTGCTATGGGTAACAGCTCCACTTTTCATGTGTCCCTACTAGCTGTAGAACACCCCAATATGTGGTTAAATATTAGCCCTGTCTGTGAATAGCAAAGGAAGGAGTAGTTCTTTCAAGTAGTACATGTATGTCTCTCATATGAAAGATCCTGCACACTCTTAATGAGAGCAATCTTTCAGAAGTGAACCATCTGTATATAAACTACCAATGCAATATATATGTAAAGAAGTAGCAGTTGTATTCCTATTGTAGTCTATAAAATATAGCAATCAAATATATAGCATGCATAAATGAGAGTGACAATTTTCTGCAGTAGAAAATGTTATAATGTCACCTTCATGTCATAGGATCCCTGAAAGGATAAGTGTACAGATACCATGTAGAATAAAGAAAGATCCCGAATTGAAGAGTCATTATTGAAATACTGGACAATAGAGCTACTGCCTGATGGAAAACCTTGTAAATTAATAATCCTAGCCAGTTATGTTTTTATGAAATGCACAAAATTCCACAATTAAATTGGAATTAACCTGGAACCTATTTAAGGTTTTTATCTACAAAAAGGGATTACTAAGCCAGTGAAACTGAAAGGTGACAACAGGTTGTCATGATTCTTAAAGTGTATGTCTGAGCAAAATAAAAAGAAACAAATTAGGTACATCGCATACACATTTACATTTAGATATACTAAAAAATGTGCTTGATTTGTGTCATTGCACATATATTATTGCTTTGTGCCAGTAATTAGCTGCATACTTTAGTTTAGATAATACTTATGTTCATAAGCAAAATACAGGTTCTGAGCTGCAAAATGCTAGATGTAAAGCATAAAGATAACTTATTATTCCTTTAAGAGGCAAATGCATATATAAACTATACATGCTGAATACAGAATGCGTATAGTATACACACAATTATTTTGTTAGAGACTACAGTTGTATTTTCAGGGAGCACTCGTTGTGATCGGTTATTGCAATGTTTACCCCAAGTTAATTTTTTTGTTTTTATTCTTATATGCTTTTTATTTCAGGGCAATAATTTAAGAGGAAAGGTAAGCAAAACCACTTTGCAGCACTATTAAGCAGGGAGTTTATCTTACATATTTAATGAATTGTATATGTATGTATGTACACTATAGTTTTGACTGCAAACTATGGACTTGATTTAGTAAAGCTTATTCTAATGCACATGAACATACCTGGGAACATTTTGAAAATCGTAATTCCTAAGAATGGAGGAAGAGGTTGGGGTGGAGTGGTGAGAAGGGCTAATCGTGCTGCACTTAGGTCTCATTCAGAGGGGATGCAGTCTCCACAGCCCTCTGAAAAGCACGGTGGAGCAGCAGCTGTCTGGTGTTCAGGAGGCGATACTGACGCCTGATGAATGCAGTTTTTTTTTTTTAGTTTTTTTAATGCCTATGGGATTTTCTGTTGAAGTACTGCACCACAACAGCGTACCCACCACATTTTCTGTTGAAGTACTGTACCACAACCGCGTACCCACCACATTCCTATGCCTTTGCAATTGTTGACTGGAGACTGAGAGGGGGGAGCCCAAAACATCCCAACCCTCAACATCGGGAACACTCTTAGGGATGTAATGCACTTTGTCTGTCCCTAGGGGCCATCGGCATTAGATGTTTTTCGGTGGTCGGGTTGGTTGCTCACCCACCCTGCCTTGATATCGGATGACCATGATTGGGATTGGGTGAGTACCTGGAGGTGGGGGATGGGATGTTGGACCCTTTCCTTCCCTATGTTGAGGGTTTGGAGGTTTTGGGCTCTCCCCCCCCCCCCCCCCCCCCCCCCCCCCCCCCG
>NW_017307857.1:276290-308827 GCF_000935625.1 Nanorana parkeri
CGGGTGTGGCGTCCCCCCCCCCCCCCCCCCCCCCCGCCAGTCTCTGGGTTTCTTCCCCCTCTGTTGTAATCTGGACTGGGTTGGGCTGTGTAGGCCCCTCCCAGTCCTCTACCCATGGGGCTCCGGAACTGTCGCAATAGCGCATGCGTGTTTTTTCCTGCTAATTATCCTGCTTCATCAGGGGTTGGTGGGAGGGTGATGTATATTCAGGGGAGATGGAGAACACATTCAATAGCAGTAGAGAGAGGACAAGGATAGTGGGAAATGACTCCCATTAGAGTTGAGACACTCTATCGGCATCAGTGCCTGGTTAGTACTCTTTGAAATAATTGTAAATGATTATGGGGAGATTTTGAATGGGTATTGTAAAGGCTATTGTGGATATTCCAATATATATGCTACACTAATGATCATTTATATCACTTGGACATATTGGGATGGATTAGATAGGATAGGGGATAGTAGATTTAAATGTTTATGTGGGAGTTGCATGTCTTGGATTTTTCATTATTGAAGCAAGGTTTGGTAATAGTCCCCCTCCTACGGATGTGTATATTTCTTTGATCTTTCAGTGTGCAAGAGTTGCCATTTGATGGCGTCCTTCTGTCTCCTCCCTGTGTATGTTGATCCCTCTGTGGCCCCCTGAAGGGAATTGATGTCTTGATTCTGTGCCCTTACCAATATTGATCTATATTCAGCTTGTCTCACAGTAAGCCAAAATTGCCATATATATATAATATACAATTATCAATTGTCATTTAATTCCGAACAATTACGAAACGCGCCGAAAACCTTTAAACACAATGTTTTTGAATGAAATGAGCATATATACCATTAAACTGATAGCTTTGTAATAACATACTACTTTGGTGGTGAATATTTGACAAAATCGGTTGTAAGGACCAGCAGAAGTAACTATTGGTTTTACACAAAATGTTTGATTGTTTTTAAAAATTAATATGTAATCAATAAAAGTTTAAAATTGTACACATTTGTTGTTTCTGTTGTTTAGTCTGGTATGTTGGTTTTAAAAAAGCAGCCATTTTTATTGATAGGAAAAGGCTTGTACCTATCCTACATTATTTGTTCACGTAGTTTTTTCCTGCCACCTCACCACCCCTGTAAATTATGCCTAAGTGCATCGAGTTATGGGTGTGACCAAATTGTTCTCAATGTGCATGTGTGAAAGGCAAAAAGTGTAAAGAACTTTTTTTCAGGTACATATTTTTCATTATCATGGGAACCCCATAATCCCTACATTAGAGGGTGCCCTTTTTCTTCTAACAGTATGGCATATGAATTTTCTTCACCTGCCTGCTGCTTTGATTGTTGCGTGTGCATATCATCGCTTGGCAAGCTGGCCACAGTTGTTCTGTATTTTCTTTAATTTTTAGATGCTCAAAATGAAAAACAATGGACATAGTTGCCTTTTAATTTGTTGTCTTCATAATCATGACAAGACTTTTAAATCTACAGTTTTAGTCATGTGAGTGAATTCCATAGTTCATCACAAAGTTCAGGCTCCAGAAGTAAAGCTGTACTATGATACACTGCTAGACATGATAAAGGAGTCTATAGTCTACAACATTTATGGTTCAAAAATATATGTAGATAAAACATTAAAAAAGACATTGTGTTCTAAAAAACCATTAGGAACAATATGTGAAATAATATTGAATTGTGCATTAATATTGTACAAGGCTGTCAACTCTATTGTCCAGTCCAATAAGAAACCAGAGAAAGTAGTTGTTTTTTTTTACCTAGGAGCCTTCAGTAAGTGCTCCTAAATATTACCTCAATTGATCTACGCAGGATGTCATCTGACTATTGGGATACAAGCTCCTTGTGGATCGCCTAAATAGTAAAATAACGCAAATCTTTATACATGTGTTGGACAAAAATGAGTGTGACTGAGATGCATGCCTCAGGGTACTTGTGAATAATAAAGTAAACCTGTTAATGTAAGCTTCAAGTATATCAACTGGAAAAATCATTAAGTCAGGCAGAGCATAGAAAATTCAATAAACACTTGCATGTAAACATACCCAAAGACGTGAGATAACAGAGGGATTTGGATAAGAGTCTTTGGGGTATATAACTATCAGATAGCTTATAAAACTGAATGCTGAAAGGGCTGGAAGACTCTGAGATAAAAATATCTTTTTTTTTAATATTCTTTGAAAATTGCAATTTTTACTGTAAAAATTGAGGTTTCCTCCCAAGCCTTATTATTTGTCAGTGAGGCTATTACATTAAAATAGAACTGTAGCCAAAACTTTTTTCAGTTTTGGATAGAGTAAGGAAAGGTTATAATCCCTGTCAGATTTTGCCATCTGTGTCACATTGGGGAGGTTTCCCTTCATTTCCTGTCTGATGGCCTCATCAGGGGGTGAGAGGAAATCCTTTCAAAAAGGGGTAAATTCCTGGTGATCAGCAGGGCCCCCATTGCAAGATTTCCCATGTATTCCTGCTCTGGTGACAACCCAAAACTTTGAGATTGTCTTTCACTGATAACTGTCACCAGGACAAATAGAGGGGGTGGATCTCCCTAACACGGACACAGACAGCAATAAGAGCCTGACAGGTGTTCTGATCCCTCTCCACCCTATCCAAAAAAAATATTTTGGCCTTGTTGCACTTAATGGACCAACAGAGATTGGGAAGAGGCAGGAGGCTTGGAGCAAAGTTCAACGTTCACAAGAAAAGTAGCAATTTACATATAAATTGAATTGCTTCTATATTGCTCTACTGAGCAATATAGAGAGGAACTCCAGGATTTTCACAAATTAACCCCCCGCACTGCATGGGTTTAGTGCTCATTTTGTTTGGGGGCGAATATAAAGAAGAAATACCCAACTGATCTTCAGTTCCGTCTAGCTGCTAGACCAGTCTAAGTACCTGTGACAAGTTTGAGCAGTCTAAGTACCTGTGAGTTCATCACGTCTAATATAGACCCATTAGACATGAGGATGCTGAGGAGAGCAGAGGGGGAGAGAGGTAAGCAGTCACTGCCACAGGACCGAGGATCAGGTGAATATTTCTTTTTTATTTTCGTTCCTAGATCAAAATGAGCAGTTAACCCTAGCAGTGCGGAGGTAGCCCCATTGTAAGGGCTAAGTTTAACAAATCCAGGATTACTTTAACTTTTTTGACTGCAAGTAATCTCAGCTCTGCGAAATACTGTACATCTAAAGACAGTTTGATTATGCCTGCATATCCAACTGTGCTCTGAAATCTATGGGCAACTTTAGCCCCTTTAGGGCCAAGAAGAAGAACGTAGCAGATTTAGCTAAGTTAATTAGCATTAAGTCAAGAACTTTGTGTAAAGAGAAACCTGAAAGAAGAGACAAAAGCTTTACAAAATGGTCGCACATCCTCTCTAGTGCTCCACCTACACATCCTTTAGTCTTTCTAAAAGTTTTTTAGAATACTGTTATATGTATTGCATTCCAAATTGCTAATGCAGCTAGAATAATGTCATCTGTGACGTACAAGTCCTGAATGTTACACTTCAAAAATACACAAAAATCTCAAAAGATTAAAAAAAAGAGTCCTTACTTGCCTTTATATTAAAGTGACACTAAACTCAGGAGTTAAATCTTAAAAATGCATTCAAGTACCTGAACTATTAACAAAAATGTATCTTTTTTGTGTATCACTCAGCTTTAGATCCTCAAATCATCTCTGAATTGGTGCTGACACTGTCCTTCCATCTGGAGGGTGGCTACTTTTCTTCCCCATGGTTCCTGTCTGTGTTGTAAAGTAGCCACCACTCCAAGCTTGCTCCCATGATGGACTACAATCTCAGTACAAATTAGTAAAATTGTAGTCCATCATGGAAGCGGGCTAGTTTACAACAAACACAGGGACCATGGGGAACACAAGTAGCCACCCTCCAGAAGGAAGGACAGTGTCAGCACCAATTCAGAGATGATTTGAGGATCTACAGCCGAGTGATACACAAATAAGATACATTTTTGTTAATAGTTACTGTACTTGAGATTTTGTTACTGAGTTTAGTGTCACTTTAAGACAACAATTTTTTATGACAGATTCTGAATCTCTAGTATAATAAATATGCCTCTTAATCATAAGCTACCTCAGTTTTATCTCTGGGTCATGACATTATGGCGTATGTTCACTTTGTGTATGGTCACAGAATCGGCACAGGCTCTTTAAATAACCATTAGGCTATGCCATTAATGAACAGTAATGCCACAAGTCAAACCTCTCCCTTTTCAAAATGTAATGGGTTCCTGTGTTTTTCATCTACTTACGAGGTACTACATGCTTAACTTTCACAGGGGTATGGACTTTAATAAATATGTGAATAAAATATATATTATTTAAAGTGTACTGTAATTTCACAATTCTTACTTTGTATAAAATGCCACAAATTTTAATTCCTCAATGTCCCCTTGAATGATAACATCATCAAAGCCTTCCCCATTGCCTAAAACGACAAAAGAAAAAATGCAGGAAAGTCAGAAGTTGAATATATGGGAATATATACTTAAAGCTGAACTCTAGGCAAACATAACACTCATTAAAGTATCTACTTGATTGTTAATATATTATTAAATGTATTTTTTGTATAAATGCAAGCAGCCTGAATTTGACTTGTGGCCAATGTTTATATCAAGGAGATAAAGAGCAGTTGGATCAATCTTAGCATAATGCCTTTTAGTCATTATATATGTGGATTCCATTACTTGCAACAACAAAAATCTAGTCTGTTTTTTAAGCTCTTTGCTGATTTTGCCATTACTGCTTAATGTGTCAGTTCTTTCCAGCAAAGCCTATTTTCATGATAAAACTAACCTCTCCCCTCTAACTAAGGCCTATTTTACTTACCAAAAGCTGTGGTCACATGATCCTCCAGGACCCAGTCTCCTCCTTCTTTTTCTTTACTTCCAGCGTGGTCCTTCTTCGGGTGTCCACCTCACTGCCTGACATGTACACCTACTATTGGTTGTCCAGCGGCGGGGTCCTCTCAGGATTCAGAAGAGCTGTGACATCATCAAAAGGGAATGGTAGGGGACTGTCAGGCGAAGGACCATCTGGAAATTTGGATTAGTGGTATATGGAGACAGTGCCGGTGAGGGATCTGGAGGGGGGGACTTAGGTGAGTATAACTTGCTTCACAAGGTAGGGAAAAATAAAAACCCTGCATGATGGGTTGGAGCGTGGTGTGTGGGAGGGAGGGGTGGTAAGGGGGGAATATTTTGTTAATTCAAATATAATTTGTAGTTCTAAATGCACCATATTTGTTCCTGTCTAGTGATCATGCACAGTGTTTTTGCCTTACTTTACTCTTTGTAATGTACGTCTACCGCACACATCTGGGTAACTGAAAACAATGCACTCTCTATGTGGAATGAATTCTATGAATGTCTTTTACCTTAGTAGTTGCTAATTAGGGTGGCTGACAGATACTGTATTTAAATAACCGCTACATAGCCACAACTAATGTATAATTAAAATAACCCAGTATTTGAGCTAATTGAACATTGCATATACTTCTCCTTACAATAAATTAAGTAGATGATCCCTTTACCTGCATATCGTATACTCTTTCCAAACATGGCTGTCCATAGATATGGAATAGTATTAATTTCAGTGCCTTGAGCCAGCATGTTCAGTGCTGCTATGCGACCTGTGTACCCGAAACAAGAAACAGATTTCCAACATAATAAAAAACATAATAAATAATCATATTCTCATAAATGATTGCATTATGTATATAGGAGCTTAATTGTTGTATGCTTAAACAACCTGCTAACTAAATCTACCAGGTTCCATCACTGAGTACTGGGCCACTAGAAATGGGAGAAGAAAGACAAGGTATATAGAAAAGATAAACAGGTATATTAGAGCAGGACATCTTGTAATATACACTCAGTACATCATTAGAGGAAATCTGAAAATGTAAATAGGAAGCAATAGGTTTCCAGTTTTACTTAAAAAGAAAAAATAGTTTAAATATGTGTTCAACTGACACCTATACTGAGGAAATATGGAGGCTGCTTTAGCTGACCCGTCCTTCTGAGAAATCTTGTCCACTGGGTCTCATGCTAATTCAATACTTTCCATACTTTCTGAGTCACTGGGTTTGATTTACTAAAGGGAAATAGATTGTTCACATACCAAGGGAATTTCCCCTTAGCTTAGTGAATAAGCTGAAGCTCTGTTGACTTATATCATCCAACCACGTGCAAGCAAAAACACTATTTTTTCTAGTTTCCTTCCACATGATTGGGTATTCTTTGCAAATGTTTACCACATTCACAAACCTAAGTGAAAATTCCTTGTCAAGGTGCAAATTGGCTTGCAAAGTGAACAGCTTATTTGCCTTTAGTAAATCAACCACTCTGACCGGGAATAGGTATCAGATAAACAGTTCTGACTCACTGACTTAGGGTATTTTCACACCAGCAGTATGCACTACCATGCAGCTTCTGTGAAGGAAGTGTTATAATGCACTAATTCCAGCAGCACATAGCACTGTTTATTTTTTTTTTCTTTTTTTTTTTTTTGTTTGAAATGTATTGAAGTTTTACAAAGTGAAGTTCTATTCACCCTAGTGCATTGCAATGCAGTGCATTTGTCAACACGCTGCAGTAAAAAAAAGTATTGTACATTGTATTTTTTTTTTTCAATGGACACCACGGCAATGTGGTGGTATGAACTGACTTACTAGTAAACAAGGTAAACTTCAAATGCGTTAGAACTGTGCTGAGCAGGGCTCCCAGGCACAGCCTAACATATCTGGTATATGCAGGCTCTTAAGTATTTGCATATTCCTAACAAGCAGCAAGTGAGCTTCAAAACAAGACATCCAAAGCTCTGTAGCTACAGGAACTGTGGAGTATTTCATCCTCAAACTCTCAGCATAAACACTTCAGGTTATTCTCTTAGCAGCTCAGCTCCCCCTCTATCAATGACTTTGCAGCTTTCCAGGCTTTTAATCTCTAATGTAAACATGAAAAATGTGCTTTTGTAGAGGGGGGCAGGGTGAGCTGAGCTGCTGAGTTAACAACTTGAATGACTTCTGCTGTTAACTGTGATGGTGAATTGCTCCACAGTACCTGCAGCAACAGAGGTCAGTGAGGGTTTGTGTTAAAGCTCTGTTACTGCTTGATAAGAATGTATTTTTAAAGAATATCGACAGCCTGACCACAGGTTCACTTTAAGGCGTAGAACACCATGCTTATACAAGGCTTCAAATATCTTCACATACAGTACATTAAGCCTTTTGTAAGTAGGTAACATTGTGCAGAGAGGTAACCATAAAATAATATATATTGTGTTCATTACAAAATTAAACTGATATCCCCAATAATTGTATTAAGTGTAATTATCCTTATCCTAAAGTTACCTTGCATATGTGCCATCTGCCAGTGAGGTACATTGACTTTCTTGTTATTGCGGAAAGCTAATGGGAAAGTCACAACATCCCCTGCAGCAAAGACACCAGGAATGTTTGTCTGCATCATCTAGGAAAAGTAAAGATTGTGCATTTACTGGATGAGTCTGGTTTTTAGAGGTACACATTCTGAATGTTCCATTATACACCAGAATACAAATCAAAATATGGGCTCAATGCCTCTTTATGTTGTAGTAGCCACTTTATTAGGTAGACCAAACAATTACTGGGTAAGATTCTGTTTTGCCTTCAGAGCAGCCTAAGTAATTTGTGGTCTGGATTCATCAACAAGGTGCTCAGAATGTTCCTTAGGGATTCTGGTCCATGTTGACTTGATTTGTTGACCACACATTCATGCTACACCCTATGGTGTACCTCAAATACTGACCCTCCAATCTGCATGTAACAGCAGAATTTGGGATTCTTCAGAACAGTCAACATTTTTCTAATCTGGTGTTTTAACCTCAATGCTTTTGTTGTATTGTTTTAGAGACTATAGTGCATGAATATCCTAGTATGTCAGCAGTTTCTGAAATACTGCATCAGAAAGAATATCACAAATATCTCGCAGTCACAACTTGTCATTCTTATTCGTTTTTGACCTTGGTTTTGTTTACACCTGGTTCGGTTCTATCTTGTCTCTGGTTTGTGTCTTATCACATCACTTTTGCCTTCTGTTTTGCTCTCAGTTTGGTTACCGATTGTGTCTGTTATTCTCTTATTAACGTCTTTCTCCAATGTCTGTCTGCCTGTGTATTCTAATTCTGTTGCTTCCAGCTTTGTGCCTGTTCCACCATTCTTCCCCTTGGTAGCTCTCCATGCTCCCTGCTTGCTTCACCTAAAGTAGACCCTACTCCCAGTTCTGTTCCTGGCTGGTCTCTATTTGGTATCTGTTGTTACATCTGTTTGGGGTCTGTTGTTCCAGTCTTGTTTCTAGTCCTGTTAGTGCTGGTGGGCAACCGTGTAAGGTCCTGTGTCCACTGTCGTTTGTTTGCATCAGAGCTGCTTCTTTGCCCCTACAAGTCTATGGGAATACAAACGTAATCTTCCTGTCCCATCGCACTCCTGACCGGACAAAAACCCAAATCCAACTGGGTGGGTGCGGTGGTGACAACGTATGACTCCGTGAAATGTAGATAGATGAAAGTAGTCACTTGCACTCCATGATATTAAATTCAATGCTGTTTATTGACTGAGATAACACACATCTCCTTAGCGATGTTTCGAGGACAGGATAGGGTTGCCACCTTTTCTTCCAGTGAGACCCGAACACTCTGGTGACGCATGGACATTTTTGGGGAGAATGAGTCCCGGCTTATTCATATGTAAATAGCGCCACCCACTGATACGTAAATCAGTCGAGACATTTTTTTTTCAGTGGGGGGGGGGTCAATAGCCCTTATCTTAATTTTGGTTGCCCTGTCTGCCTGACCTCTTTTATCCGGGATTCAGCTGCCATGAAACCTGGACACATCGTTCAAAACCCGGACTGTCCGGGTGAATCCTGGACAGTTGGCAGCCCTAGGATAGGACCGCATGGTCTCGAAACGTTGCTAAGGAGAAGTGTGTTATCTCAGTCAATAAACAGCATTGACTTTAATATCGTAGAGTGCGAGTGACTACTTTCATCTATGTGAATAGAAAAGCGGCTTGAAGCAGGTCAGTTCTGGAAGCATGTCATTTCTGAATGATCTCATATGCATCTCAAACTGATGTCAAAAGCAAGTTGCATTTACTCAAAAACAAGACTGAATATTTTTAACGCAGGCCAGAAACATAAAGCAGATCCTCCTGTTAAAGGAGGTTGCCAAAGACAGAACAGTTTTCCTTAAAAAAACCTATTCTTTGGTTTGCTAAACACCAACAACTGACAATCAAGGCTGATACACTATTTTAGCAGGCCACCATCCCAACTAAGGACACTGCAGACCATTGCTCCCACCCCAGTAACATATCTGAAGCAAGCTCAGCTAAACACCAACAACTGACAATCAAGGTGAATGGAATACTTCATATAAACAGCTAACTTATCCTACCAAATACTTGAAAACTTTACTTCTGCAACTCTACTATTCTTAATGTAATTGGATTTATTGTATGTACTATTGTAATTATTATCCGAGTCTGATGTTTTTAGTGATAGCATTATTTGCATGCCTGCATAATGTCTTTCTAACCATAAATTCTGCTCAAGCTAATTGCCCTCTGATCTGCACTTTGAATAACCCCCCCTTTCTCCAACTTTCCCTTCTCACCTCTGCTGGCTGATACACTATTTTAGCAGGCCACCATCCCAACTAAAGGCACTGCAGACCATTGCTCCCACCCTCCCTCCCCTCAACCCACCTGCCCCATGGTAAACTATACCTATATAGAAATCCATCAGCACTTGAGACGAGTACAATTCAAGAGTCCAGCAGCTGCTATTCATCTAACACTCTCCCTGATCCTCATACAATTCCACTTTAACCTCTTCCCTACCTCCCTCCTTGCACTCCTTTCACCCTTACAACTCCTCATTCACTTTACTGTCTCAAACTTCCTCTGCACAGCCAGGAGGTTGAGGGCACACTCACCATCGGACATTAACCTCCCTGGCGGTCTGATTATGCAGAATTTTAGCATGCCAAAGCGGTAAAACGTCCCTGACTAAGTAGATAGCTGAAATCTGGTTTTTAATCTCCTCTCTCTATATGCGTTCCCTACCATTGCTTCTCAGAATTGTGGCTTCTCTTCTTGAACTCTATTTCCTTTACCCCCCCCCCTTCTCCACCCCAAAGTTTATATATGTCACCTTCTCTCCTACCCTCTCCCTACTACTGCACTCATCACCTCCTGCTCATTCTGAATCCACATGCCAGGGTTACCTCCAGGACACTGGGGCATGTTCACTCATATAAAACGCACTCTCATCTCGATTCTCTCACCCTTCTGCTTCTCCTGACTTCAGGGGATATCTCTCCCAATCCTGGCACTGCCTTTCCCCTGGCAGCAGCTGCAATCCACGCACCTTGACTTATTTTCCCCTGCTTCCTACAGCCATTCCTTCCTTCTCATGTGCCCTCTGGAATGCCCACTCTGTCTGTAACAAACTCACCACTGTGCATGATCTTCTTATCTCCAATTCCTTTAACATGCTTGCAGTTACTGAAACCTGGCTTCAGGAATCCGATTCTGCCTCCGCTGCTGCCGTCTTCCATGGTGGCCTCCACTGGACACACTCACCCAGACCCAGTGGACAGAAAGGAGGTGGAGTGGGAATCCTTCTATCCCCACAATGCACTTTTCAAGTTCTGCCTTCACCTCCCTCTCTATCCCTCTCCTCTTTTGAAACCCACTGCATTTGCCTATTTTCTCCAATTTTGCTGAAGATTGCGGTTATATACTGGCCCCCCTGGACCGGTATCTCACTTTCTGGGTGACTTCTCTGCCTGGCTACCCTACTTTCCCTACTTTATCTCCTCAGAAATACCCACTATCATTCTTGGTGCCTTTAACATTGCTAGTAACATTAACACCACGGCTTACACTCAATTTCTTAACCTAACCTATTCTTTTGACCTAACACAATGAACACACTCTGATGGTAACATACCAGATCTTGTTTTCTCTCACCTATGCACTCCTTGCAACCTCTCCAACACCCCTTTCCCCCTCTCAGACCATAACCGCTTTAGTTTCACACTCACCCTGTCCCAAACCCCCCTACACAGCACACTGTCACCCGGAGAAACCTTCGCCACCTTGACCCTTCTCTTCTCCAATCTGCTACTGACTACCTCTATGACAAAATCTCACCCCTGTCCTGCCCTGGCTACTTCTGTCTACAACAGCTCGCTCTCATCCTCCCTAGACACATTGGCTCCCCTCACTACACGCAGATTTTCACCACGTCTACTACAACCATGGCAAGCAGAAGAAACCAGGCATCTAGAAAGACATATCCGCACTCTTGAACGACTGTGGCAGAAAACTAGGCTTCTGCAAGACTTCACCCTGTATAAAGCTGCCCTCCTGAAATATAACTCCTTCCTCCGTGCTGCCAAACAGACTTATTTTGTCACTCTCATTAGCACACTCTCATCCAGACCACGTCAACTTTTTTCTACTTTTAACTCTCTACTATGTCCCCCACTGCCACCACCCACTCACTCACTAACTGCCCAGGACATTGCCATTCATTTCAAAAACAAAATAGATACAATTCGGGATCAGATCGCCACTGTCCAGTCATCTTCACCAGTTAATGTAACAGACCCACCATCACACTTGTTACAGTTGTTACTTTCCTCTTTTGACCCTGTCACCACAGTGGAGGATACAAAGATTTCCTCTGACACCCACCTCACCACTTGCCCCCTGGACCCAGTTCCCTCACCACTTCTTCGGTCACCCTCTTGCTCTATCCTACACTTTCTTACTCACATTTTCAATCTCTCACTCTCTACTGGCATCTTTCCCTCCCCTCTAAAACATGCTCACTGGACCCTACCGACCTCAACAATCTCAGACCAATCTCCTTACTCCCATTCATCTCCAAACTCCAAGAACGCCTCATCTACAGCCGCATGAGCCGCTTCCTTGCTGAGCCGCCACCTTGCTGATAACGACCTTCTCGACCCCTTAGAGTCTGGCTTTCGCCTTCTGCATTCCACTGAAACCGCCCTCCTAAAACTCACTAGTGACTTACTAACAGCTAAAAACAATGGCCACTATTCCTTACTCTTGCTATTAGACCTTTCTGCTTCTTTTGACACTGTTGACCACCTGCTCCTCCTCAAAAAACTCCACTCGCTTGGCCTACAAGACTTTGCTCTCTCATGGTTCTCCTCCTACCTTTCTAAGTGCCCCTTTAGTGTCACCTACAAATTTAACTCCTCCCCTCCTTCTTCAAGGGGTCCCCTAAGGCTCTGTCCTTGGACCCCCTTCTCTTCTCTATCTACACCTCCTCCCTTGGTCAGTTAATAACCTCACATCGCTTCCAATACCATCTCTATGCCAATGACACTCAAATATATCTTTCTACTCCACAACTCACCCCCTAAGTGTCCTTGCGTATCACTAATCTACTAACTGACATATCAGTCTGGATATCACAACACTTCTTAAAACTCAACCTTTTAAAAACTGAGATCCTGATATATCCCCCCGCCCGTGCACCCTCCCCCAACTTTTCCCTTGAGATTGATAACACAACTATCCAACCCTCCCCCCATGCCAAGGTGCTAGGTGTCATCCTTGACTCAGACCTCACTTTTCTTCCCCACATGCAATCACTATCCAAATCCTGCCGCCTTCACCTTCGCAGCATCTCCAAAATACACCCCTTCCTCACCAATTAAACGTACTCATCCACTCACTCTGCCGATCCCTGCACTGGCTTCCAATTACCCAAAGGATAAAATTCAAAATATTAACAACGACTTACAAAGCCATCCACAACTCTGCTCCCGGCTATATCTCATACCTTGTCTCAAAGTATCACCCTAAACGTCCCCTTCGCTCTTCCAAAGACCTCCTGATTTCCAGCTCCCTCGTCAACTCCTCCCATGCTCGCCTCCGGGGATTGTCTACAGTCTCTCCCATCCTCTGGAACTCTTTACCCCAACCTGTCCAACGATCTCCCACTCTGACTGCCTTTAGGCGATCCCTTAAGACTCATCTCTTCAGGGAAACCTATCCCACCACTCAACCATCACATTCTCAAACAATTCATGCCCACACAGCTACCTCCTCATGTATCACTTGCCCCTCCCTTTTAGATTGTAAGCCCTAAGGGGCAGGGCCCTCCTTACCATCTTGTCTTGAATTGTATTGTGATTGCATTGTCTTCCTTATATTGTAAAGCTCTGTGCAAACTGTTGGCGTTATATAAATCCTGTATAATATTAATAATAATAATAATTTGTGGCAATGCACCCTTTGTCTGTCTTTACATCTGTTTGCCTCTTCTCTACATATCTACTGACTTATACCATCAGATGGCTTAAACACCCCTTTAATTCATAATCCTCTGCTTTCACTTAGATGTTTGTATGCCTTAAGAGTCTGTTGACTGTGACTCAAGCCCTTGTATTAGAAGTATCCCACCCCCAACCCCGAACCATTGACAGGCTTAATTATAGTGATCACAAGTTTTATTTTCTTTTAAAGCCATTTTTCCTTATTTAAAATGTTTCCCTCCATATCAGTTGAATTACCATGTTTTGCATATATCAGCCCAAGGCAGTTTTGTGATGTATACATTAGTGACAGTTGACTCTCACACATCACAGCACATTGGCTAATTAACATTCAGATTATAGCTTTGCAAATGTAGTCTTTTATAAGGTTAAGCTGTAAAACAGGCAGTTATAGTCACTGCAGGAGATATAAATAAGACAGACAGAGGTTATTTGAAAAAGTAACAGCCAAATTAAAAATATTAGCACATCTGTGAGCTATTTGTACTAGGGATTATTTCATAAAGTAGAGCAAATAGCAGCAGGACCTTTTAGTTACTGGAAGCAGCAGCATCCAGTAACTAGTGAGAGAAACTATTTTTCTTGATCATACAATCATCATCAAAATGTAGTATGATGGTACCAGCCAGAGCTGAAGGACCTTATATAACACCCCCACCCCCCACCCACTCCAACAGGAGATCCTCAGTTTCTTGCTAGCATCCTTAGGTGATAGGCATGTTTTCTCTCTTTGAAAGAATGTTAAATAATCTCACCTTATGGTGTCTTCATTCAAGTATCTAGGGCAGCACACAGCCACAGTGGCAATCATGACGTTTTCTGGATCAGCACCCCACAACGGGAACTTTGGGGGCTGTACCCTGACCCTGCAAGAACAATATTTTGAAGATATGGGGCCTGCCTGTAAAGTACCTTCGTAAACTGGATCCTGCATGAGGTGCCCACGTGGTGCACAGTGCAGCGTTTTGAGTTTGCTGCAGGATGCTATACAGGTCCAGGGAGGTGGCATATCCTCACTGGTGTGACCCCATCCCTGAAGACCCCTTCAGGGGTATGCAGGTCCAAAGTGAGTAAAGTCAAGGGTTATTGCCTTGTTGGTGATATGACACATGAGTTTGTAAGTCCTAGGTATCTTCCCTCCTTCCCCTTTCTATGTCCTTTCATATATGGCACATCTAATCTATAAACGATTCACTTTTCCTTTATCATGAAAAATTGCTTTCAAAATATAAAAGTTAATATGTAATTAATCCAGTAAATAAAACAGCTCAGCACCTGCAATTTACAGGCCAAAAGCATGTAGGAATCTGAAATATAATTTGCTAACATTTTTGTAATCTGTAGAATACTAGATATGGGAAGTGGAGTTGGAAAAAAGTTTTACTTTATTTGCTTTGACTGCTGTAAACTTATGACTGCTGACATATGAGAGCGGAATTACTGCCACCATAGGTTCCATTCCACTAATGTACTTATAAACCAATATGTATCAGTCAAATTCATGTCTGCCAGTACTGCTACAGAATGTGCAATAATTCATTACCTTGTTAACCGGAATGTATCCTTTGGAATCAATGGTGACCCCACTATGTTTAAGGAAGCCTGTAGTAGGACTTGCACCTAAGAATACAGTTTTGTTTGCATTAAATATTTCTTTACACAGATTTATTTGCACTTTTTATTTACATGAACAAGGAGAACAACATTGAACACTGAACATGAAAATGCATCAAAAACAGAACCAAAACACCCATACACGTTTTTAAAAAACACACTGAAAAAAACATGATTATGCGCTAATGTGAACCTTGACTAATGATGGTTATCAATATTCCTTTTAAAACACAAGTAACCTTTAACATTACAAAGAATGGGAAAATGTAACAAAAATAAATAAGGTTTAATCCCAATTTGGCCACAAAAGTGGAAATATACTCTAAGACTCTGTTGTCTCCCCTCCCAGTTAAGCAGTGACAGAGGACAATACAGTGCACATGCATCTCAGGAATGTCGGCACTGTAGCTCGTAATTCTGCTGCCTTCTTGGGCAAGATGGTGAAGGCCAGCAGTGGAATCCACTACTTGATTGCATGTGAGAATGTATGGTAATGTTACAAAAATTAGATTGACCTTCATACTGGGGAAAAAAACAGTATCTCTTTAAAGGGAAGCAGACCAGTTGTGGGATTAGGCCCTGCAGCAGGCAGTCATTTCCAGATACCTGTTTTATCTACTTCTCTGTGGCAGTAAGTCAATAAATAAAGGTTTTGGCCCATCGGGTGACTATCTCATGTGTATGACAGGCCCGCAAACCTGCTGGCCAGCCCTTGTCTGTGAAACATTAAAACAGTTAGTTCATAGTGCAGATAGTCCATTGCTCCAATTCTTAGACCAACATCCAAATATAAATCATTCCACAGGTGCAGGCAAAGCCGACTCGCCTCCACCATGCTTAACAATCCTTCTCAGAAAACAAGACGCACTTCCATGGATAACCATGAATAAAACAATGGCATTATTAATAATTATTATTATGAGGCCCCATTCACTCTTGAGCTGACTGCAATTGGGTGTTTTCTCAGGTTTGTTTGAGCTTTTGTACAGACATTCTTGCAAGCGTTTCAGGCATAAGCATTTCATTTTATTTTAATTTTTAGCCAATGCAAACTTAGTTACTAGGATAATAAAAGCATGAAAAATTCACATTTTGTGCATTGTTTGTGCTTTATTACAGGCTCCCATTGAAGTCTATTGGGGTCAAAATGCTTAACTCTGCTCCAAAAGAGGTTAATATACTTTTTTGAGCTGGAGTGCTGGCTTTCCATCACAATTGCTGCTGGCAATGCCACTGCAGGATGTGCACCCACATCTATTTAGGAGAGAAGTATTTGTACGGGATGGATTTTCCCTTATGTTAGAAACCCGTCCCAGTCACCACGGGTGATGCTTGGATTCTTTTTTTGTCTTACCTATGCCAATCACACACGCATCAGCTCTGAGGACCTTTCCACTCTTCAGCACAACTTCTTTCATCTAAGAAAGTTATTTGGTGAAAAAACATATTTGAGATTTGCATTTAACAAAATATAACAATTGTGGCCTAATTATCTGGCATAAAGGTATGTCCCACAAATCCATGAGAAACGTTGTTTTAAAGGAGGATACTTTTGTGCAATGAAAGCAATCCTATACTCAGAAAATATGTAACAGTTTTCTTTAAAGGAGAACTATGAGGTGAATGATTTTCACTCATCCTCATAGTTCTAGCCGACCTGTGACAATGAAACTGTCACAGGTCAGCTCAGTAGATCGGGGAGTGAGCGAACACATAACGGCGCTTGCTTACTTCTCGATCATGTCACTGCAGAGAGCCGTGACAGGGGAGGGACTGGATTCCTCCCTCCTCTGTCCGATCCTCCAGCGCTGACTAGCGGAACGGACGGGGGAGCGGGTGGGTACAGCTAGCTCTGCCTCTAGATAGGCAGAGCCAGCTGTCACTCATGCAGCTGGGTGGATCCAGACATAATTATCGGGATCGTTTCAGCTGCGGCGTCTCGGTATACAGCTCGCAGTATACTGAGCTTTGGGTGACTGGAGGACACTAGTTTGTGTCCTCCTGTTACCCTTAGGAGAACTATGGGGAAAAGCCTTAACCCCATAGTTCTCCTTTAACTCTTGGCACTAATGGCTGCCAGCTGAACGATCCACTTGCTGTTGCATACTCAAAGTTTTCAACAGTTTATCACAGTTTTTCACACAGACTAGAGGGGCTGCTCATCCAAGGCACTGGGGCTTCCACCACGAACATAGAAAACAAAAAGCGGTGGATGGTGATGTGACCGGGAGCAACCGTGTTACATAGTCAGGGCAATACCATGTTGGGTCAACAGACAGTGTGGCCTCTTGTTTGTTGCTAAGGCGTGATGAAAATGTTTGCTTGTGAGTACAGATATCCCTTGTTTTATTTATCTTAATAAACAATTTTACACACGTAGGTGGCGCTTTGTTCCCTTTTGTTTTCAGAAAATATGTAGACTGCCATTACTGGACTCTTCTTTGAAAATATTAGCTGTCTGGATGCAATGCTGATCAAAAGGCTTTAAAGAGGAACTTTACCCATGTCTTTAAAATGTAACCTTCCCAGGATGCAACACTTTGGCAAGATTACTTAATTTGTGCCAAAGTGGACCAGAAAGTGGATTATTTCTATTTGTAAGTAAATTAAAAACATGTTTGTTTCATTAATGAGTGTAATATGATTTTATATCAGCATGCAGAGCTGCATGTTGATATAATTTTTAGTGAAAGGAGGTAAAGTTCCACTTTAATGCATACTTTAATGCATACTGAGGATCAATACTTCAACACTTTTGTTGATTGATGCATTGAAAAAAGTATTTTGTTAAATACTTAAACCAGTAGGGATAGGCACCTTAATAGAAATATATTAGAACAAAAAGGAAAAATGGGGCTTTGAAAGAGTCCACATAATCTTGTATATAAAATAGATTTTATTGCATTAAAATCAACATGATTTTGAGACTTACAGTAGTTGCATTCAGAATGTCATCAGCCTGATACAATAATACATTAAAACCAAACTACCTCCTTTTGGTACCCACATATGTGTATACATTATACTCATGTATCATAAACTCCTTATTAGTTCTAAAACATATATTTTGTTGTGTAATCCACTGTGGGCCCAATTTTGACGCGTTTCGCAACTGCATGTGCTTCATCAGGAAGGTTGGAGGCAATTTCATGCTCACAGAAATTATTGGATCCTTATTTCGCAATCACCAAACAGGTGAAAAGGTTGGAGGTATCCAGGGATAATAGGACTGTTGCAGAAAATACCATCATCCATGTTGTTCAGGATCAGCACTTACGAAATGCGTTGAAGATTGGGCACACAGTGGATTACAGAACAAAATATATGTTTTAGGACTAATAAGGAGTTTATGATATATGAGTATAATATATACACATATGTGGGTACCAAAAGGATGACATTCTGAATGGAAGTCTCAAAATCATGTTGATTTTAATTCAATAAAATCTATTTTATATACAAGATTATGTGCGTCTGATGGACATGTTGTATGGTTTGGACACTTCAATTCAGAACAGGAGATATTCGCACTTTAAGAAGACCTAGATAAAATTAAGGCATGAACTTTAAGATGGTAAATGCGATTTAATGTTGTAAAATGTAAGGTTACGCACATGGGAGTAAAGAACGTGTGTGCAAACTACCACTTGGAGTGTGCTATATTAGGGATGTCGACCTCATAGATCACAGATTTGGCAATAGTAAACAATGCCAAGCCACAGCCAGCAAAGCAAACAAGATACCGGCGTGCATTAACCCCTTCATGACTGAGCTAGTTTTCAGTTTCTGTTCATAAATGACTGAATACTATGACTGCTTGATAAATTAACTTTTTTTAAAAATTGTTGGCTATTAGGCTGATCCAACCTTAGGAACAGCTAATAATAACCTTAGAGACTGATCCTGACTTTAGTCAGATTCAGATCTCACTAAAAGCTCTTTGATCATGCCTAGACGATCAGAGCTGATACATTTCACTCAAAAGATACATTGTATCTTTTGAGTTAAATGTATCTAAACATCGGGCTCTCGAGCTGTCAAAACAAATAGCAGAGAGGCGAGTCACTGCTACCTCTCTGCTATTTTCAGCTGTCAAATAAAGGATCGCAAATTGCGGTCCTGTATTTGCATGTAACAGCTTCATTCTTTCATTACTGAAAGGAAGAAGCTTCTACAAAAAGCTTAATTATTTCATTAATGAATGCCTCAATACTGAGGCATTTATTAATCACTGGCAACTGCTGAGAATCAGCTGTTACCAGCATTACAAAGCCTGATATAACTGGTCACGTACAGCGTACGTGGCCAGTCATATAGGCACAAAGTGCCGGGAAGTACGCTGTACGTCTCCCGTCACGAAGGGGTTAAAAGAGGGATTGTAGCAAGGGACAAAAGAGTAATACTCCCACTTTACTAATCAGTGGTTCGGCCTTATCTTGAGTATGCGGTACATTTCAGGTCGCCAACTCTCAGGAAAGATGTCCTCGAGCTGGAGAGATTTCAGCGAAGGGCTACAAAATTAATTAAAGGGATAGAGGGCCTGAGCTATGAAGTCCGCCTTCATAATTTTAACTTATTCACCTTAGAAAAGAGGCGATTAAGAGGGAATCTTATTTCAGTCTTCAAAATTATCAATGGGGACCCCAATATTTGGAACAAACTGTTCAATCTGAAAACTGTATTGAGAACCCTGGGACACAACATGAGGTTACTAGAAAGGGGGTTTAACCTAGGGACTTGTAGGGGTTTGTTCACTGTGAGAGTAGTGAAATTGTGGAATTCCCTTCCACAGGCGGTAGTATCTGTTGATAGCATTGACAGTGAGTTTCTTCTTTCACTTAATTTACAGGGCTTTGGGAAGTGTTAGAGCAAAATAAATATAGACATAGGTAAGGTTGTCTTTATTCAACCTTACCTATGTCCTTATCTACTATGTTACAATGTTACTATATCAATGTTATGTTGGAAAAAAAAATCAATTCAGGGACTTTCATCTTGTGCCATTCCTATCACTTTTAGAAAGATTAAAAAAAAAAAAACACAGAGTCCTATAGTAGCCCTATCTCCTCTTTTTCTTTGAACATAGTTAATAATGCTCTAATGCAGATAAACAATATGTAACCTATTTATCAATGTTTTAACTCAAGATTAATGCAAGTTGCGCCCAAGATTTATCCAATTTTTCCAAAAATAATCTTATGTGAAAATGTGTGAATCATAGGTGAACGTTGAGTGAATCCTGGGTGGGGAAAAGCGGATAAAAAGACCCCTATGACAGTTCATGATGATATGAATGTTGTCACAAACTACCTGTCTTTCCCATTCTCTTATACGTAAATAATAAGCAGATATTTGCATACACAGAGGTTCTCTTTATTAGTTACCTTTCCCTCTTGTTCTCTTAGTTCAGAAACTTCAGTCTGCATATAAAACTTCACCCGATTGCTTTCAAACACCTGCAATAAAAAGGTACATCATTTATAAAGTGTATAGGAATTGCATGGATGGTAATTCACTAAGATGCCTCACCTTGTCCACGGGCCCCATTGACATTGCTCAGCCGTTGCACATGCTACTGTTATGACACATAATGATCATATACTAAGTTTATGTGATCTGAACGAACTTTCTGCTGGACATTCACATATTCACTCTGCACTATAAACAGAAAGCAGCCTTGGAAAAAACACCAGCCTATATCTGTATATGCTGCTGATAAGCCAAGTATGGCGATAACAAGTCATAGAACAAACATGGAAATAATGCTTATGTATTTTTTTCCATTGCTCATTCAGCAAAGGTTTTATGGTCATGAAAATAATGTATAAACTCTGCAGTGAACATTACTACTGTATTAAGGAGACAGTCCACCCAAGACTTATATTTAGGCATTAAAGGAGAACTATGAGATGAGTGATTTCCACTCACCTCATAGTTCTAGCCGACCTGTGACAATGAGACTGTCACAGGTCGGCTCAGTAGATCGGGAGGTGAGCGAACACATACCAGGTTCGCTCACCTTCCGATCCTGTCACGGCTCTCTGCCGTGAAAGGGGGAGGGGCTGGGTTCCCCTCTCCCCGCTCCGATCTGCCAGCGCTGACTGGCAGAACAGACGGGGGAGGGGGTAGGTACAGCTGGCTCTGTCTCTAGATAGGCAGAGCCAGCTGTCACTCACGCAGCTGGGCGGATCCCGTCATCTACGTCGGGATCCGCTTGGGCTGCGGCATCTCAGTATACCGCGAGCTGTAGCTCGCGGTATACTGAGCTTAGGGTAACGGGAGGACGCTAGTTTGTGTCCTCCCATTACCCTAAGGAGAACTATGGAGAAAAACACTGACCCAATAGTTCTCCTTTAAGTTGCTGCAATTGTGTTAGTACTGCTGAAACATTCTTCATAATGTAAAATAAAAGCATCACACAGCAAAGAAATCAAGTTCACCCAATAATGGACCTGGCAGATTATGGGAACACATGGCTAAAGTCTTATAGTCGATAGATTTCCTTTTTTTAACTAAACTCAATCGACACTAAAATATTATTTCTGTGTGAACAGACTTTTATAAAACCTGGAATGAATATGGAAGAATAGTCTCAACAGCTTACACCAGCTGCAAAAGCATTCACCCATCTGTCAGATGTCCCTGACCAGGCTTATTGTCACAATTAACAATGCTTTAGCTATGCTTATAGCAAGTGGTATTAACAGCTTAGTGAACAAACTACAAATAGTGCAGCTGCCAAACCTGCTTGTGTTCAGTATACAGACAACTGATACATGATAACTATGATCCATGTTAACGAGAACTCTGACCCTAAACTGTCCACATGTGAATGACTACACCCACAGCTAACATCTTGTTTTGGGTTCAAAGTAATGAGGTACAGAGAAAGCTAGACTATGAAGAGTACAATAACTTATGGTGGTCATGAACAACAAACAGACAGCTCTAATTTTACTACAGCCAATAATGGGAACAAACATCCACCAAGCCTTTAGTGAAGGAGGGTGCCTTAGGACAACACATAGAGCCTCATTTGTCACAAGATTTGACAAGGGTATTGTCTGTGTTGCTCCACGGATGCTAATTCTGTCTCTATGAAGAGTACAATAACTTCTGTCTCTATGAAGAGTACAATAACTTATGGTGGTCATGAACAACAAACAGACAGCTCTAATTTTACTACAGCCAATAATGGGAACAAACATCCACCAAGCCTTTAGTGAAGGAGGGTGCCTTAGGACAACACATAGAGCCTCATTTGTCACAAGATTTGACAAGGGTATTGTCTGTGTTGCTCCACGGATGCTAATTCTGGCAAATTCTGATTCTGGCTGGTTGTTAAAAGGCACTATAGACATGTCTTGTTTCAGGCATGCTCATAAATGAAAACTAGTCATTACTGTAGTAATCATTCTCTTTTACACACAACACTCTTCAGTGGCAGTCCCCTAACATATTAGTTTTTCTACTTATACAATTATTACCTTCATGATTGCAAGCCCAACCTTTTCTCCTAGAAACTTCTTAAAGGGAATGTTTTCCAATTCCACAACAGATACAGAGTGAGCTTTGTCACACATGTAGGCTGCCACTTCCATCCCTAGTAAATAACACATGTAATGATTACATTCATATTGATTACTAGTAGTATGCACTTCACCCTTGTTGTTTTTTTGTCTTTCAAAACTGGCGGGTGAGGTGTGTTTACAATATTCTCACTCCATTAGGTACCAAAACTCTGGTCCTAAAGATCTCTTTGTGAATTTTAGTCTCTGATTAACACAGTTAATTTAACTAAGAAATGTAAAAAGAAGCAAATTTATAGCTGTCAATGTCAGACTGCGAGCATCACAATCTCACATCTGCATGTCTACATGAGGAGTTTATGCTATATACTGTCAATAAATATTGGTGTTTTTATAAATTGCAGCCCTGCCGGTTAAAGTCTAAATTCTTTTACTATCAATATCCGTATTAATAGACATAAAAATTGTGTTATACTGTATCATTCTTTTTATACTGTGCCAACACTTGCAATAGGTGTGTCCCCCCCCCCCCTCCCCCCATGTCAGATCACCTGCAAAGGCAATTTAAAAATAAAGCTTTTGCTTCTGATGATTCCAGGAGTCATTGGGTGATGTCTCTCTGCCTGACAGTTGTCTCCTGGGTTAGGGGGGTGCTTGAAATACTGCAAGAATTCACTCCTGCAATGGTCCTGGAGTGTAATTTCACAGGATTTCAAGCACTTATCTATCCTATCCGATTTGACTTTGGAGGGTAGGGGATTTTCAGTAGAGCAGACCTACCATTTTTGTGAAAGGTGAGCTTTGAATGGCAACAACAGTGGAATATTCCTTGGAAATGTGCATCAGTTCTGAGGCTTATTGTTTCCTTTGGGAGGGCATGTGACAGGGTGATTTACAAGTGGGACATTGGGGCAGACAAAGGCAAAGTGTTGCCAGCCCATACCACAAATTGCTCAAACAAGGACCTTTATATCAGTATCACCAGTTGTCATTTCCATAAAATAACAAAAGCCTTTCCAAGTGATATTATCATGGTAAAGCCTCTATGAGTTTTTAGTGGTTGAGCGTACGTTTACTTTAACAAACTTTGCTTGAGTTCTTTGAACTGTAGTGCTGGGGTACATTTTCTTATGTGTCCTGCCTGTGTGCACAGATCTGTGCAACCATAAATACTTTTAAATACCAATATCTGTCTGCAACAACTGATGTACAGCTAGGTCTTCAATTGTCAACACTTTAGCTACTTTTCTTTCTTGCATCCCTTGAAAAAAAAAAAAGGACCACACACCCTCACCCCAGGTGCATTGCAACCCCTCCTGTATCACCATATGCCCAAAAAGTGTTTGTTATTGTCTTAGTTGAACGCATTCAAAATAAATGTATTGGTTTTATCAGTAAGATCTGCAGTGGGTGCATGGTAGTCCTCTGTAATCCAGGACCGATTTGTCTTATTAAGATCAACTTCTGAGTCACAAATCTCCCCTTTCCCCAGCTTTACTGTAATTTAAAGGATTGGTGCCCCCCCCCCGCCCCCCCATAGACCTCAATGGGGCTCACTGCTTAGTTCAGGGGTTGCAGTTTGTGCAGATCAAGCAGGATTAGATGTACTACCAGCAAGTCAAACCCTGGGCAGATATGCTCATCCTTATTGCTAAATTAGTATGTTGGTAGCTATAATACTGTGCATACAAACATTACAGTTAGCAGTAGCACAACTCACCTAAGAAAGATGCTCCCACAATCACAACATTCCTGTTACTTGACAACTTCACCACCCTGTTGGCATCTTCCGGAGTTCGGATTGTGAAAACATTGTCCAGTTCTTTTCCTTTACATGTCAAAGTTTTAGGGCTGTGGAAAATGCAGCCTGTTACAATTTGCAGCTAAAATACCTTTCACATATTCAGCTTTGTCATCCGAGCTACTAAAGAAACTGATAGCATTATCAAGCTTACCTAAAGTGAATATAAAGTCAAAACTGTTTTTTGTTATGCTTAACCACTTGAAGACCAGGGTGTTAAACCCCCTTCCTGTCCTGGCCATTTTTCAGTATTTATTTAGCGCTGCGGTACTTTGAATAACATTTATTCCGTCATGCAACGCTGTACTGAAATTAATTAATTTTATACCATTTTTTGGGGACATATAGAGCTTTCTTTTGGTGGTATTTAATCACCACTGGGGGTTTTATTTTTCACTATAGTAAGGAACAATTACCGTAAATTTTGAAAAAAAAATAACAGTTTCCACTATATTGAATTATGAAACATTTAATAATACCCAATTTTTGGGTAAAATATGAAGGACAGGGTCACGTCGGGTAAATAGGCACCAAACATGCCAAGCGTTAAAATTGTGCGTGCCCGCGAGACCGCAAAAAACAACAATACCCAAAATTGGCCATAGGCAACGCTTTACAAGCTTTTACAACTCATCAGTTTAGTGTTATCAGTGATTGATGGCCCTAAAATTATTGCTCTCATTCCGACGTTAGCGGCGATATGTAACATGTGTAACATATGCACCCGACGCGTATTTACGTTTATATATATGTGTATACGTGGGGGTGGGGGACTTAAAAAATTGTTGTTGTTTTTTTACATTTCTTTATATGTCACTTTTATTTAATTTTTTACTTTTTTTATATTTTTTTACACTTAACGTTATTTCTATCACATAGGGGGATAACACTCCCCCTATGTGATAGCACAGGCACACTGACCTCCTCTTTATGGTCCTCTTTATGGAGACATTAGGGGTCGCTAAGGAGGGACGGTACTCCAGGAGGGGGGGTGGCGCACATGGCGGCACATACAAGCGTTCGGACGGCTATAGAGCCGCAGATCACTTGTATGTGTAACAGCCGGTAATGGCTGTACAGATTCCTGGCGGGATTCTGCTCGCACGCGCCCGCAAAAAAATATGGACATTTACGTGACCCCGCCGGGAAGGATCCGCCGTCCGCCCGTAATTTTACAATGGGCGGAAGACAAGTGGTTAATGAGAAACTGTTAGGGCACATTCACATATCAATTGTGGTGTGTTCCAGAGTGTCAGCTGCTGGAATGCACAGCAATCGCTCACAAAACTTCCCCCTTTGTTCTGGGGCGGGAGGGGGCGTGGCAGTCCATTGAAGTCATGCCCCCCCCCCAGCAGCAGTGCGAAAACATTGCCTGTGTTCCAGTCCACTGCAAACGCAAAACATTCTGCATGCTCTATTTTTTGCGTTTGCAGTGGACCGGAACACAGGCAATTGACTCAAATGCACCGCCACGCCCCCTGCTGCCCCAGAATGAAGGGGGAAATTTAGTGAGCAATTGCTGTGCATTCCAGCAGCTGCCGCTTTGGAACGCACCGAAATTGGTGTGAATGGGCCCTTAAGCTGCAATATATCTAATTTTTGCTTTTACGGTTTGGATAATGTACTTTACAATACTTGGCAAAACTTACAACCTGCAGCAGGTACACCTTGTACATGTTTTTTTGTGTTACTACATTGTTGCATTTTGTAAAATAAAAACAACTTAAACCTATAGTGTAAATTCAGATCAATAAACTCACGTGCTTCCAGTAGCAATAAGCAGCTTGTTGTATTCCATTCTAAATCCATCCTTAAACACAACTGCCTTGTTCTTTGTGTCCACGTTGACAACCTGAAATCATTTCTGTACAATGTGAATTTAGGATGCAGAGAAGAAATTTAAAGTACCAGTCAATAACTAATATAATTATGCTCACTTTCATGACATGTTGACATAGATATTTGTACTTTACTGCTATGCTGCAGAAAAAGGGACTCCAATAAGAATAACACATTTCTATAGCCTCTAACAGCAGAGCGTCTTTATGCTTTTATGCTGTTTCTTAGGTTTGATTGCTGCTAACTGGCAAATTAACGTATCTCTTAAATCAGACCAGTGAAAATCAGAGGCATAGAAAGCAAGGACGTGCCATGCCTTCTGTGCTGGGTGAGGCATCCCCAGCCCGCCGAAGCTCCGCCTTCCAGCCGAAGCCCCACCCCATCCCACCAAAGCACCGCCTCCAGCCCAGTAACCAAGCTGTGTAAGGAGGAGGAAGGGAGGAGACAGGAAGGAGCCTCCCTGTCCCTCCCTTGCTCATCACTGGCTTGGACCAATTTCGCTTTGCCATTGGTCCAAGCCATCCACAGAGCTCACGCCTCTAACACAGAGTAGAGGCTGTGACAGCTCTTGCCTCACCAAGTTAGGTTACACAAGCAGTGGGGAAGCCAGCTGCTGTGTAACCTAACTACCTGTCAAAAGCTGGATGCAGCCAGGGCCAGCCTCTGGGGTGTTCAAGCTGTGCGGCCGCACAGGGCGCCGTGGCAACAAGGGCGCCAGCGGCCGGCACAGTTCGTCCTCAGGGCGGCTACAGTCTGTGGCTTCTCTCCTCCTCACCACTTGGCCATCCGACATGAGAGCGCTCCATCCTCCTTTTAAAAATCTTTAATATATGCATTATTAAATCACCATTAAATCCTCATTTAATTTGATGGTGTATAATCCAAACTGTTCAGCGTTTTGGTAGAGATTTCCAAGAGACCAAATTCCAGATAATTTTGCCAGAGAGGCTGCTGTTCAATTGTAGGTTAGGATACCTCAGAACACATGCAAAAAAGAAAAGAACAGCGCCCTCTCTTTGTGTAATACCGCTTTTTATTACAAATTGATATAAAAGCAAATTTTATACTCACAAGAGTCCATGTGTATAACAGGTACATGTGTTGTAGGTACATGCATGTAATAAAAGTTATATGCCACTAAGCCGACTGGACATCAGAGCATCATCAAAGGCAATGAATAGGTAAGGGTTAACCCGTTTCAACGGTTAAACCATCTTCGTCAGAACCAAAACTAGTCTAAGGCAAAAGCTGTTTTTTAAATACAGGTAGATTTTTATTACATGCATGTACCTACAAGCTGTTATACACATGGACTCTTGTGAGTATAAAATTTGCTTTTATATCAATTTTTAATAAAAAGCGGTATTACACGAAGAGAGGGCGCTGTTCTTTTCATTTTTGCAACTATTTAATTTGAAATTAGACTTCTAAGCCAAACTTACTCAAGTTGTTCATAGAAAAAGAATCTTTACTAACTATTAGTTTCCATATTAAACATATACTATACCCTACAGCAGACTTCACATCCTTCCATATTTAAAAAAAATCATAATGTGCCTTATGCAAGCTCCTTACCTGTGTTTCAGTAAGAACTTCTATATCGTACATGTGGAAAAATTCCTTGGATCTTAGTAAAATCTGTTCTGCTTGAGAATCCATTGACTACAAAAATAAAAAAAAAGGATGTCATGCTTTAGCACTATTTAAATGTTTCTAAAGCAAGAAAGGTAACATCAACTAATGGGTCCTGATTCCTGGCATTAGAATCCTAAACTTATGGAAAATAAATATGAAAATTGTACTCTTACTTGTGGTCAGTAATCCAGTGTTTAGGTAAATGGGTAGATAGATAGATAGATAGATAGATAGATAGATAGATAGATAGATAGATAGATAGATAGATAGATAGATATAACTTATACCACCGCTGATTTGAGCACAGTTGCTCATGCATAGCACTACTAGCACGCCAATCAATTTAATTCAGTTCACCTAAAGATGCCGTTTAATTTTTGTCGACTAAAACATTACTACATTTTCTCCATGTTAATGTTAATGTCCCTTCTCTTTGATACATAAGCATTTTTAAGGTTATTGAAGTTGACTTGTATCATACTAGCATTGGGCATACGTACTTTGCTTAATTTGGGCCGGTCATATGGCAGGTACTTCTCTGAAGTACACATTACAATCCTATCTGAAAATCCCTCTTGCCTTAATGTTTCTGCACACACTAATCCAGCTGGACCTGAAAGGTAGAAAAAAGAACTATGTAAGTATTTATTCACCCTTACTGATCCTAAGAAAGGAGCCATCCTAAATATTATTTTACCTGCTCCGATTATGAGAATATTAGTAATTGCTGTACTATAATTACTGAGCGCAATACATTTAGCCATAACTTTGGTCCTTCTTTGTGATTGTAAAGCCTTGAAGAAGCAAGCAAAAATATATAAAAAAAATAATAAATGCACAGATTGTTAAAAAAAGAAATGTACATTATTAAAGATGTATGTATTATGGAACTATAAATGCCATGGACTTTATAGGACAGCCATTATTATAGGCCTATAATTAGACTCTGTTAAAAGGATACCCATGTTCCAAAAGAACAAGTATTGCAATAACTATGGTTTTATCATGTATTTGTGTCAGACGCATCTGCAACAATAGCACCCATAAATGAGGTATCTAGAAGCCAAACTGTTTTCATCAGTTACACAAACATGCCTCATGGTGCCCTTAACGTCCAACAAGCTTAGACACTACACAAACATGAGCATTTTCAGAGACTTGAATATTTCTTCCAATTATCCCTGCTCAGAGTTGGCTTACTGAATGCCTACCCATGTGAAGAAATAGAGGATGGCAGTCTCAGAGTCTTTGGAATAGCAACTGGGAATAGACAGGTTCTGCCATCCTTATGAAGAAATAAGAAGCTGTAACCTTAACACTATCTGTGGTTTTGCCACTGACTAAGAGAATTTAGTTTTGGCTAACTATACAATCAATTGCAGAATATATGTATAGGCAAGACGCAGCCTTTCACTAAATTATCATGATATGAAAATCCTTTAGACATAATTTTGATTCAGTAGTTTTTGGGGAATGTCATTTCAGAAAACACTGCAATATGGGGAACCAGATTAGAGAAATAGACCAATAATATAGGCAGGAATCATATAACTTTAAGCTTCTAATCGTATTTAGGAAAGTGGCTTACCTGTTTACTGGCACGAATGTATACTCTTTCTTTCTCTATTTTAACCTAAAAAGCATAATAGTATGACATTTGAATATTTCTTCATTTTAAAATAAAGGATGTGCATGTTTTCTGTTAAAGTAGCATTAAACTCTCAAAATAATGAATCCAGATCAAACAAATATACACTCACCAGCCACTTTATTAGGTACACCTTGCTAGTACCAGGTTGGGCCCCCTTTTGCCGTCAGAATTGCCTTAAAATTGCATGCGTCCGCGAACTCGCAAAAACTACCATACCCAAAATTGGCCATAGGCAATGCTTTAAAAGCTTTTACCGCTCATCAGTTTAGTGTTATCAGTGATTGATGGCCCTAGAATTATTGCTCTCACTGCGACGACCGCACACCTGCACGCATATTACAAGCGATCGAGCGTCTCTACAGACGCCCGAACGCTTGTATGTAAACAGCCATCGCCGGCTGTTTACATTGCAGGCTGATTTCCCGCTCGTGCCCACAGCCGCTGTCCGGCCGTTTAATTACAATGGCCGGACAGCAGGTGGTTAACAAAGCTCTTTTACTATTCGGTGGGATCCACTTTCAGAAAGCCTAAAGGGTATCTTTGGTCAACCACTAAAAATAAATCTGTATTTTTATATTGAATTTACATAAGTTCTATCCCACTCCTAGTACCCATATCAATTTCACTCAGTCTTGTGAATATTCATTTTCTTGTGTTACAATTAATCATCTGAACAATGTAACATCATCATTGCTTGCTGGATGCAATGCATGATGGGATATACACTGAGTGGCCAGATTATTATGACTACCCCATCAGTACTTCGTTGGGCCACGAGATGACTCCACGAGATGACTTCGTTGGGCCGCCTCGTGACTCCACGAGATGTTGAAAGGTGATGCAAGGAATCTGACACTGCACTGTTGCCCTTCTGTTGTCTTGTACCAGTCTTGCCACTCTCTATTTTGCCCTAACATTGACTAGTCGCTGACGGCCACAATTCGCACGTTCAGACCAAGATTTTCGGCTGACAGTCCAGTCTTTAAACACTTTAACAACAGCTGCTCTTGAACATTTAATGAATACTGCTGTTTTGCTGATACTCGCTCCATGGCTCCGAGCGCCAACAATCATCCCACTCTCAAAGGCTGTTAAATCGCGTTGTTTACCGATATCTTCAGAAAAAAATCACTTCTACTGTCGTGGTAAACAACCTGCTTCCCTATTTATAATGGTCTGGCCCTCTAGCAACTTCAGCGCAAAATTATAGCTAATTATAGCTAATTTGCCTACAAACGTCAGGTCGTCATAATAATCTGGCCACTCAGTGTATAGTCTTGAGAAACTGAGACTGCATCACATTAAGCGCCAGGGAAAGAGATGCAAAGCACATTGAGAATTACGGATGCTGTTAAAGGTGATGAGCAGATGGAAGGCAGAACGCACTACATAAAAGGGATTTTATCAAGTAAGCTTTAAATGCATTATCAAAAACAACTCTAGTATGTATTCCTATTACAGTGCTGATGTTATAACTGCAGAGTATATGCTGTGACTATAGAACTCCTTTAACCATTTGAGGTTACATTAAGTTTGTATCAAGGGATCATAAAGAAGTCATCTTTATAGATTTACACTATTAACTTAATTATACTTTGGATTATTTGCTCTTCTAACCATGACCACAATGACTGCATATTTCATTTACAAACTTGTACTTAGCATGGCTGCTGATTCTGTTCCTTCCTATTCAATAAAATGTAACTTCAGGATTAACAACTTGACTAAAGCGATTGGAAATATTGATCCATTTCTAACCTAATCCCTCGGGGTATATTTGCACTTCTGTTGTCATCATAACAAGTATTGAGCATGATAAAATTAAGGATTTGTTTATTAAGACAACATAAAAACACTGATAGGAAGGTCCAACTACTGATCCTTTATTGTGCACAAATTTCTATTTAAACTGTTAATGATCATGTGAATTTCATAGTAAATGGTCCATCATATACATTAATGAAGATCACCCCAAGATGACATGTTACTCTATTAAACAGGGTCTATTCACTAAGCTGCCGAAGGATCTAGCCGTAGCTTCAGCTGATCCTCCGACTAGCTTCGGCCCCAGGACCCCTTCGGTTCAGTAGAACCGAAGGGCTGCTGTACGGGCTATTCACTATAGCCCGTACAGCTCCCGAAGTCGGCCGAGCGGCTCAGTCGAGCCGAAGGCATATGCCTCAGCTCGACTAAGCCGCGGTGAAAGCCGAAGCTGGTCGGAGAGCGGCCTCTCCGTGTTCTCAGTGTGTAATGACAGATGTCTTCCTGGTTACCTGGTAACCAGGAACGCCATCTGTCATTACTCTCCCCCTCGCTCATGGAGTCTAATACGACTCCCGGCCGCCCGGGAGAGAAACACTTTCTCCCAGAAAGGTTCACTCTGCTCGATCGAGCAGAGTGAACCTTTCCCTGCTCGGTTATTTATTTATTATTTGTTTATTTTTTTCTTCTGACATCGGAGCCGTTTTGGCTGCCGTCAGAAGAAAAAGAAAAAGAAAAGAAATCACCATAGGAATGCACAGCTAGATTCCTATTGGCTATTTCAATTTGCAATAGCCAATAGCAAACTAGCTATTGCACCCGCCCACTGCCGCTATCAATCAGCAGAGGGGGACCTGCAGTTCTCCATCAGGTCCCCCTCTGGTGATTGACAGCAGCAGAGGCCGGGTGCAATAGCTAGTTTGCTATTGGCAATTGCAAATTGAAATAGCCAATAGGAATCATGCTATGCATTCCTATGGTGTGTTCGGTTTTCTTTTTGGGTTTTTTCTGACGGCAGCAGAACCGCCCGGCCAATAGAAAACAGTTGGGCGGAGCTAGCTGTCACTGCTAGCTCCGCACAATCGTTTTCTAATCCTTTTTTTTCTACTTTTGAAACTATTTTTCTATCCTGCTCGGTTCCACAGAGGGACCAAGCAGAACAGCCGAGCTATTTACTCACTGCTGTTCGGCATCTATGAGAATAGACCGAACAGCAGCGAGTAGTCTGCAGAGGTTCGGCTTAGCCGATCCAGATGTTGGATCGGCTGAGTCGAACTCCTTCTGCACTTTGGGTCGGCCGAACATGCTGAGCATGTTC